>NW_019943553.1:115379-122223 GCF_002910315.2 Salvelinus sp. IW2-2015
CACCTGTTTCAATACGCAGAGGCAATATCCCTGATCTGACTGTTTCAATAACGCAGAGACCAATATCCCTGATCTGACCTGTTTCAAATACGAGGATGATCTGACCTGTTTCAATACGCAGAGGCAATATCTCTGYTCTGACCTGTTCACATAGCGATCTCTTGTTTTTAGGTCGGTTATACATAATATATCTCTCACACACAAATTCACCCTGAATCAAACTAAAGATTCTCCTCCACCCATTTTKTTTTCATATTGCATCAACAGTTGTTTAAAAAAAATCATATCTATGTCTCCCTTACTTTGGTTTTCGTAACAGATGTTCACAGTCAGACTGTTGATAAAGGTCAGACATTTCAGTTGCCCAGGCTAGATCCCATTGAAAAGCTTTACTAGCTATTCTGCCAGTTGGCATATACAACAGTCTATTCCAAAGTCTCATGTGAAGAACATGACAGAGCCGATGGTGGACTGAAGTCCTATTCTCAATGTTTCCATTGCAGGCGATAGGGCAGGTGTCCTTGTCCTGATGTGTCRATTGCAGGCGATAGGGCAGGTGTCCTTGTCCTGATGTGTCTATTGCAGGCGATAGGGCAGGTGTCCTTGTCTTGATGTTTCCATTTCAGGCAATAGGGCAGGTGTCCTTGTCCTGATGTGTCCATTTCAGGCGATAGGGCAGGTGTCCTTTTCCACTGCTGCTCTTTTGGCATAATATCTTACGTCTTTGATTCTGGCTTGATTTCTAACAGGGAAAACATCATTTCTTAAAGGAGAGTTTGTCTGTAGAAGTATTACACAAATCCAACCTTTCCCTCTTTCATCTGTTTTGTTGAGCTCTGAGAGGAATTGATCATGGCTGTGATCGTGAACAGGGTTGATCATGTTAATTCATCTCTAACTGCACCAGCTCATGTCTAAATATCTGGGATCTGTCTCTTTCTACAGAGCCTTCGGTTAGGTATCAGCACTGGTGGTCTGTCCAGAATGGATTTTTATTTAGGTAGTAATTGATAAACGGGCTGTGTGAGAGGGGGTACTCGGGGCAGTAATCAATGGTACCGATGGATAGAGAATCATTTTCCCCGTCTCCTGAAATACAACCTAATTTTACAACATGTCACCTTTTGTGACAATAAATCTGCTGTATTAAATACTGAAAATTGTGTTTTAAGGACACCGCACAAGTTCACACTCCGTTTTCTAGTAGCAGGCACAATCTTTACCGTTAAGTAATTGCATGTTTGATTGAATATAGGATGGAATGTTAGGTACGTTCTGCATCAGTACAATTGTCTTGTGTGAGATAGTAGTAGCCTGGTAGAGACGAGGGAGGAGAGAAGCAGGTGTGTATAGTAAATTATTCTGTATGGTTTTTTGTTCTGCACTGTAGGTGCTGAAGCAGCTGCCCTCCTCTCCTCTTGCCCTCCTCTCCTCTTCTCCTCCTGCCCTCATCTCCTCCTGCCCTCCCCTCCTCTCCTGTTCTCCTCCTGCCCTCCCGTCCTGTTCTCCTCCTGCCCTCCCGTCCTGTTCTCCTCCTGCCCGTCCCATCCTGTTCTCCTCCTCTCCTCTTCTGCCCTCCTCTCCTCTTCTCCTCCTGCCCTCCTCTCCCCTTCTCCTCCTGCCCTGCCCTGACCTCCTCTTCTCCTTCTGCCCTGCCCTCCTCTCCTCCTACCCCCCTCTCCTCTTCTCCTCCTACCCTCCTCTCCTCTTCTCCTCCTGCCCTCCTCTCCTACCCTCCTCTCTTCTAATGCCCTCCTCTTCTCCTCCTGCCCTCTCCTCTCTCTCCTACCCTCCTCTCTCCTCCTGCCGCCCTCTCCTCTCTCCTCTTGCCCTCCTCTCCTCTCTCCTCCTACCCTCCTCTCCTCTCTCCCTCCTACCTCCTCTCTTCCTCCTGCCCTCCTCTCCTCTCTCCTCCTACCCTCCTCTCCTCTCTCCTCCTACCCTCCTCTCTCCTCCTACCCTCTTCTATCCAGTCCTGCCCCTCCTCTCCTCTCTCCTCACTACCCTCCTCTCTCCTCCTACCCTCCTCTCCTCTCTCCTCCTACCCTCCTCTCCTCTCTCCTCCTGCCCTCCTCTCCTCTCTCCTCCTACACTCCTCTCTCCTCCTACCCTCTTCTATCCAGTCCTGCCCTCCTCTTCTCTCCTCCCTGTTATACTGCCCTCCTCCTCTTCCCAGTACCTCCTCACCCCTCATGTTCATCCTGGAATTTCCCACTGTGCAACAATTGGTTGAATCAACATTGTTTCTGCATAATTTCAACCCCCAAAAATCAATGTGATGGCTTTGAATCAATGTGATGGCTTTGAATCAATGTGATGGCTTTGAATCAATGTGATGGCTTTGAATCAATGTGATGGCTTTGAATCAGTGTGATGGCTTTGAATCAATGTGATGGCTTTGAATCAATGTGGAAAACCGATTATATTTGCAAAGAGTGATTCATTTAGAGGCATTTTGTATTTTTTTCAACCAACTTTTTACCTACTAAATCCATTTTTTTATTTAACTAGGCAAGCCAGTTAAGAACAAATTCTTATTTTCAATGACGGTCTAGGAACAGTGGATTAACTGCCTTGTTCAGGGGCAGAACGACAGATTTTTTTACCTTGGGGATTCGATCTTGCAACCTCTAACCACGAGGCTATCTGCCGCCCCCTTAACTAGGAAAGTCAGTTAAGAACACATTCTTATTTACAATGACGGCCTACACCGGCCAAACCCGGACGACGCTGGGCCCAATCACGGCCGATTGTGATACAGCCTGGATTCGAACCAGGGACTGTAGTGACACTGAGATGCAGTGCCTTAGACCGCTGCACCACTCGGGGAGCCCAGTGACAAAGTAAATGTTCTTGTTAAATTCACTTTGGTTGAAAACTCAACCATATTTTACTCAAACCTAGACGTTGAACTGACGTCTGTTCCCAGTGGCACTTCTTGGCGGGGGCCAGTTGTCATTCTCCCAGACAGAGGCATCATTAGTGAGTATAATTATCTCAGTATTCCAGCACCCATGTTTTCTTATATCTGACTGTGAACCTGAAAATAATGCAGTGTGTGTGCATAAAATTATGTCATTTGTTTTTGTAAATGTTGCCAGTGCAAATTAACTCATTGTAACCGTTTAACCAGGAATTCAGGGTGCAAATTATGTGGGACAGAGTAGGAGGGAGTTCCCTATGGGCACGAAATTCATCCAAAAGTAAAAATGCTGCCCCCTATACCAAAGAAGTTAACCAGGAATTTGAGATTCAAATTAACTCATTGTAACTATTTAACCAGAATTTCGAGGTTCAAATGAACTCATTGTAACTATTTAACCAGGAATTCAGGGTGCAAATTAACTCATTGTAACCATTCAACCATGAATTCAGGGTTCCCAGACACTAACTAGCTAGGTGAAGGGTTGGCTGCTCATTAGCCTTTCACAGAAATATTTGTATCGGTAATTATTCCACAGATATAGAATGAACAAATACTGTGCGTCTGCTCATTTGCGGTCCTTTTTAGAAATGTTCAATGGTTACCTGAGGTACTCTACGAGCTGCTCATTGAACACCATTCAGACCGTAAGTCACTACGTGAGAGAGAGAGGTTTGACGGTGAGTAGCAAGCCACAGCCAGCGGCAGCGTATTGGAAATAATCAAAAAGTACACTTCACCAAACTAAACAGCCCTATCCTCATCACATGTTCACTTAGTTAACGTTAGCTGGCTAGCTCGCCGTCATTGTAGATAGCCTCTATCTAGCCAGTAAGGTAATAAGCCTAGCTAGCTAGTTCGCCGTCATTATAGATAGCCTCTATCTAGCCAGTAAGGTAATAAGCCTAGCTAGCTAGCGATCTGTGCTACTTATGTGCGAACACTGGACTGCCGCCAAAGTGAACACTGACTCATCCTTGATACGAAACTAAGACCATGTGCTTACATTCATGATGAAGTAAGAGTGTTAGCTAGCTAGCTAAATTACTAAAACCAGTGCTGCAAACATTTTCCTGCATGAATATTTTCAGTCATTAGAGCATGCCATTTGCAGTTGAAATATATATATACTGTACTGTATATAGCCAACATATTATGTATTGAGTAACAGTGTATTGTTTGTTGTTGTAATGAGCAGCTAGCGCGTGCTTGTCATAACAAGCCCTCATTGTGAGGTTCCCATAAAGGGTTTCTTTACATGACCTTTGACGGTTGTAATGCACTATAGGGACTCTACTCAATACAAATGCTTCCATCTAGTGGTGACATTACGAACTGCATGTTACTGCATTTCACTGCATAGCTTGTGAACTTGTGGACAGTGCCGTTTCAGATTCACATTTGAGACAAAGTTTAATTCATTCAGCCCGTGTAGTATATTACTGTGATTGTGGTGTTTCACAACAAACACTTCTGCATTCCAATCCACTGCCATAAATAGTCACATCTTTAAGTTGTACCTAAGATGGGAAACTGAACAAGGTGTTTAGTATTTATTTCCGTATTTATAAAGGATATAGATGCTTTTTTCGGTGGTTATCTTGGAAACCTTAAATAAAATGTTCTTAAATAATGTTCATTTTAATATTTAGTTAAGGAATAATAATTTAGTMTATCTGTTAATCCTTTGAAGTACAATTTGTAAAAAAATAAAAAATAAATAAAAAATAAAGGTCTGTTTTACATTCCACCTGTAAAAAAAACACATCTCGGTAATGGGGGATATTTGCCTCCCTAAAATCGGTATCGGACCCAAAAATGCCGTATCGGTCAGGCTGTAGTGTAGTTATAATCCTTATAGTGTGTAACCACAGCCTCTGCACAGCGGAGAGATAGAATGGCGAAAGCCATTACTGGAACCTGGTAGTTACAGGAGTCGGTTCGAGCAAGGAATGCGAAATTTTCCGGGGTTTTAACCACCACAGTCCCCGCTCTGCCAGATTAGCCGTAAGCGTCCGAAGCACATACGAGCCCCCATTATCTTTATCTCGTCGGAACCGACTGTATGTACAGGAGTCGGTGGAACCTGATACAGGTACACGGCCCCCTCTGCCAGATCAGCGAGAGCCCCATTACTTGGGATACTGGCATTACAGGTGTGAACACAAAGCCCCTTCGCCAGTATAGGCGAGCCCATACTTCGGAATCTGATTACAGGGTTAACACAGCCCCTCTGCCAGATAAGCGAGCACCATACTGGAATCTGATTTACAGGGTTTAACACGAGCCCCCCTCCTTGCCAGATTAATGCGACAGCGAGCCATACTGGAACCTGATTACAGGGTTAACAACAGCCCCCTGCCAGATAGACAGCCATACTTCTGAACCTATACAGGGTTAAACACAGCCCCTC
The DNA here is from genome assembly GCF_002910315.2 of Salvelinus sp. IW2-2015. Lineage (NCBI taxonomy): Eukaryota > Metazoa > Chordata > Actinopteri > Salmoniformes > Salmonidae > Salvelinus > Salvelinus sp. IW2-2015. The sequence goes on from NW_019943553.1 coordinate 120,716, forward strand.
TGCCAGAATAGCGAAGCCATATACTGGAACCTGATTACAGGGTTAACACAGCCCTCTGCCAATAGGAAACCATACTGGAATCTGATTACAGGTTAACACAGCCCCTCTGCCAGATAGCGAGCCATAATGAGACGATGGCTGTCTAATTGTGTTAGTTTTGCTAAATCTCTCTCTCATTAAAGAGTCCTTTGTTGTTGTCACACATTAGGTTCTGTCTGTTGATTCAGAGGGATAGGCATTCCTGGGCGATTCCACACCAGCAGGAGAGCGGAAAATATTTTTATACTTCAGGTTGTTCTGGCAATTCACAAATGAAAACTTACTTGAGAGAAAGCATGTTTGACGTGCTTTTTTACATTTGTATCACAACTTTTTTTATGGTTAGGGAGGGGGGGGGGGGATCATGATGAAAGGGCCATTTTAGGACCTAAGACCTATGATCCATGAACCGTACATGATACAGGCAACATGATACATGATACAGGCAACATGAACATGGAATACACAGGCAACATGATACATGATACATGATACATGTATACATGATACAGGCAACATGACAATATGATACAGGCACATGATACATGATACAGGTCAACATGATACAGGCAACATGATACATATACAGGCAACATGTACATTTTTACAGGCACATGATACCTTACAGGCAAACATGATACATTATACAGGCAACATGATACATGATACAGCAACATGATACAGGCAACATGATACATGATACAGCAACATGATACATGATACAGGCAACATGATACACATGATACAGGCAACATTGATACATGATACAGGCACATGATACATGATACAGCAACATGATACATGATTACAGGCAACATGATACATGATACATGATACAGGCAATATGATACATGATACATGACACATGATACATGATACAGCAACATGATACATGAACATGTATACAGGCAACATGATACAGCAACATCTTGGTGTCATTATTTGTACTTGGTATAGCGGGCTCAAACTTATGGAGTTTGTCTAGATTCAAAAATACAAATGTTCATATTAATTTATTAAACATGAGAAATATTAATATGAATATCTCAAAACTACAATTTAAACATGTTTGGTTGTAACTATATCCTCTTCAAACACATCACATTTCCAGAGTGTCTCTGGTACCTTTAATGATGTGACCCATTTTATACATGAATTGACATTACAGAGTCAACCCTCATTTAGGATGGCATATTCAGCAAATCACCAGCAGAGGGAGTTTCCTTTGAATCCATTTTCCCATTCACTGTGTTGGTGGTGCTCATTAAATATATCAGAACTTCAGAATTAGCAGAGAGCCCAGTCTGTAAATTGGAGTTACTTGTAGATTTATATTGTTCTAAACAATATGTCTTAAAAAGAACAAAACCTAAAAAGGGTAGTTTTGAGATATTCATATTTTTAATGTTGAATACATTTATTTGAAAATGTGTATTTCATAATCTAGACATGCTCTATATATGTAGAGC
>NW_019943554.1:0-17409 GCF_002910315.2 Salvelinus sp. IW2-2015
CCAGAAGAGAGATAATCCTACCAAACATCAGTAGACCAACGGTTTGACCGCCTACCCAGACAGGTAGACCAACGGGTTGAATCCTACCAGACAGTAGACCAACGGGTAGAACCCTACCAGACATAGATCCAACGGGTTTTGAATCCTACCAGACAGTAGACCAACGGGTTTTGAATCCTACCGACAGTAGATCCAACCGGGTCTTTGAATCCTACCAGACAGTAGACCAACGGGTTTGAACCGCTACCAGACAGTGAACCAAACGGTTTTTGAAATCCTACCAGACAGTAGACCAAACGGGTTTGAACCCTACCAAGACAGTAGACCAAACGGGTTTGAATCTACAAGAAAACAGTAGACCAACGGGTTTGAAACCCCTACCAAGACAGTATACCAACGGGTTTGAATCCTCCAAGACCAGTAGACCAACGGGTTGAACCCTACCAGACAGTAGACCAACGGGTATGGAACCCTACCAGACGTAGACCAACGGGTTTGAAACCCTACAAGACAGTAATACCAACGGGTTTTCAACCCTACCCAGGACAGTAGAACCAACGGGTTTGAACCCTAACAGACAGTAAACCAACGGCGTCATCGAACCCTACCAAGACAGTAGACCAACGGGTTTGAAAACGCCTCCAGACAGTATACCAACGGGTTTGAACCCTACCAGACAGTAGACCAACGGGTTTGAAACCCCTAACTAGACAGTAATACCAACGGGTTTGAACCCTACCAGACAGAGACAACGGGTTTTTGAAATCCTACCCGAACAGTATCCAACGGGTTTGAACCCTACCAGACAGTAATACCAAACGGGTTTTGAAATCCTACCAGACAGTATACCAACGGGTTTGACATCCTACCAGACAGTAAACCAACGGGTTTGATTCCTACCAGACAGTATACCAACGGGTTTGAAATCCTACCAGACAGTAGAACCAAACTGGGTTTGAATCCTAACGAGAACAGTCAGAACCAACCGGGTTGAAACCCACCAGACAGTATACCACGGTTTGAACCTACCAGACAGTATACAACGGTTTTGAAATTCCTAACCAGACAGTAAGACCAACGGTTATGAACCCTCCAGACGTAGACCAACGGGTTTTGAATCCTACCAGACAGTAGACCAACGGGTTTGAATCCATCCCAGACAGTAGACCAATCGGTTTTGAATCCCACCAGAAACAGTAGACCAACGGGTTTGACACCCTACCAAGACAGTTAGACGCAACGGTTCTTGAAAATCCTACCAGACAGCTAGAACCAACGGGTTTTGAACCCTACCAGACAGTAAACCAACCGGGTTTGAATCCCTTACCAGACAGTAAGCCAACGGGTATGAACCCTAACAGACAGTAGAACCAAACGGTTTCGAATCCTACCAAGGAAGTAAGACCAACGGGTTTGAATCCTACCAGACAGTAGAGGCCAACGGGTTGGAATCCTACCAGACAGTAGACCAACGGGTTTTGAACTACCAAGACAAGTAGACCAACGGGTTTGAATCCTACAGACAGTAAGACCAACGGTTTGAACCCTACAAGACAGTAGACCAACGCGGGTTTTGACCTACCAGACAGTAGACCAACGGGTTTGGACATCCTACCAGACAGTAGACCACGGGTTTGAACCTAACCAAGAACAGTATAACCAACGGGTTTGAACCCTACCAGACCAGTAGAACCAACGGGTTTGAACCCTACCCAGAACAGTATAACCAACGGTTTGAACCCTACCAGCACAGTAGAACCAAGGTGAATCCTACCAAGAAGTAATACCAACGGTTTGAACCCTACCAGACAGTAATACCAACGGGTTGAACCCTACCAGTACAGTAGAACCAACGGGTTTGAACCTACCCAGACAGTATACCAACGGGTTGAACCTACTCAGACAGTATAACCACCGGGTTTGAAACCCTACCAGAGCAGTATACCAACAGTTTGAACCCTACCAAGACCAGGTATACAAACGGGTTTGACACCCTACCAGACAGTATACCAACGGGTTTGAACCACTACCAAGACAGTAATACCAACGGGTTTGAGAACCCTACCAAGACGTATACCAACGGGTTTGAACCCTACCAGACAGTATACCAACGGGTTTTGACCCTACAGACAGTATACCAAACGGGTATGAAAAAACATTTTACTGCTTCTAATTACGTTGGTAAGCCAGTTTATAATAGGCGAATAAGGCACCTCGGGGTTTGGTATATATTTACCAATATAACACGGCTGAGGGCTGTGATCCAGGCACTCCGCGTTGCGTCGTGCAATTAAATGACAGCCCTTAGCTGTGGTATATTTTGACATATACAAACCTCCTCGTGTAATATATACACAGTACAGTTCTCTCAATATATAGAAATATAATATAGTATAATATCATAAATTGTCTGTGATGTATGGCCTACCAGCAGCAGCATGGGTCTTCCTCATGTTGTGAGGCCAACGATCCTGACAGGATCACCTGGATGGAGAACAAGTAGAAGAAACACAGAACTCCAGTCAGGCAATACATCCTGTATACCCAGGGCATACAAGACATATAAACCTACGCCACAACCAACCACACTTATGACACACGACACGAAGCACCACACACAGATCTTGTACAGACTAACCTTGCTGAGAAACACAATTCAGTCCCATTCAAAATCCCTATTTTCTCTAAACCTAACCCCTACCTAACCCGTAACTCTTACCCAAACCCTAAACTTAACCTTAACCCTAACCTAAACCCTAACCTTTAACCCAAAAACCTAAACCTAGCTCCTAACCCTACCCTTAAACCTAACCCTACTCTTAACCCTAACCCTAACTAAACCCTGAACCTTAAACCTAACCCTAGGCTCCTAACCTTAAACCTAACCCTAGTTCCTATCCCCAAACTAACTCCTAACCTAGTTCCTATCCCCAAAACTAACCCTAATTCTAACCTTAACCCTAAACACCCTAGAAATAGCCATTTGACTTCGTGGGGAACTAACAAATTATCCTCCGGTATCAATGTGTGTGCTTCTAAATCCTGGGTGCTTCCCTGTTCTCCCCAGCTCCTTCATTGTGGTTCTGATAAGGCTCTCATTGACCAGAGTTATCTGAACTATCTGACACTACCGACACCAGGGGCTGCGCAGACCACCTTCATGCACACAGGGGCTGCAACCACCTTTTCATACACACAGGGGACTGGAAACCACCTTTCCATAAACACAGGACTGGAACCACCTTTCATATACACAGGGACTGGAACGCACCTTTCATATACACAGGGACTGGAAACCAGCCTTTCATATACACAGGGGGGTGGAACCACCTTTCATACACACAGGGGCTGGAACCACCTTTCATATACACCAGGGACTGGAACCCCCTTTACATACACACATAGGGGGTGGAACCACACTTTTCATACACACAGGGGGTGGCAACCACCTTTCATATACACAGGGGGTGGAACCACCTTTCATATACACAGGGACTAGAACCACCGTTTCAAATATATACACAGGGACTGGAACCACCTTTCATATACACAGGGACTGGAACCACCTTCATAACACAGGGACTTGGAACCACCTTTCATATAACACAGGGACTGGAACGCACCTTTCATACACACAGGGACTGAACCACCTTTCCATAAACACAGGGACTGGAACCACCTTTCATATACACAGGGAACTGGACCACCTTCAGTCAAACGGGACTGGAACCACCTTTCATAACACACAGGGACTGGAACCACCTTTCATAAACACAGGGACTGGACCACCTTTCATAAACACAGGGACTGGAACCACCTTTCATATACCACAGGGACTGGAACCACTTTCATACAACACTGGCACAGGGGACTGGGAACCACCTTTCATATACACAGGGGGTGGATAACCTTTCATAACAACAGGGGGTGCAACCACCTTTCATATACACAGGGGGTCGGAACCACCTTTCAATATACACAGGGACTAGAAACCAACCTTTCATATTACACAGGGACTGGAAACCACCTTTCATATACACAGGGACTGGAACCACCTTTCATATCATCAGGGACGTTGGAACCACCTTCATACACACAGGGACCTGAGAACCAACTTTCATACACACAGGGACTGGAACCACACTTTCATATACACAGGGACTGGAACCTACCTTTCATATACACAGGGGGTGGACCAACCTTTCATACACACAGGGACTGGAACCAACTTTCATATAACACAGGGACTGGAACCACCTTTCATATACACAGGGACTGGAACCACTTTCATATACACAGGGACTGGAACCACCTTTCATATACACAGGGGGCTGGACACCACTTTCATATACACAGGGACTGGGAACCACCTTTCATATACCACAGGGACTGGAATCAACCTTTCATAACACAGGGACTGGAACCACCTTTCATAACACAGGGACTGGAACCTAACCTTTTCATATACACAGGGGGATGGAACCACCTTCACATATACACAGGGACTGGAACCGACCTTTCATATCACACAGGGACTGGAAACCACTTTTCATTACACACAGGGACGTGAACCCACCTTTCATAAATACACAGGGACTGGAAAACCCTTCATAATACACAGGGACTGGAACCACCTTTCAATACACACCGGGACTGGAACCACCTTTCAAATATACAACAGGGACTGGAACGCCTTTCATACACACAGGGCTATGGAACACCTTTCATACACACAGGGACTGGAACCAACCTTTCAATAACACAGGGACTGGAACCAACACTTTCATATACACAGGGACTGGAACACCTTTCATATACCAGGGATGGAAACCTTTCATATACACAAGGACTGGAACCACCTTTCATATACACAGGGACTGAAACCACCTTTCATACCACACAGGGACTGTGAACCACCTTTCATCACACAGGGACTGGAACCACCTTCTCATATACACAGGGGGTAGAAACCAACCTTTCAGATACACAAGGGACTGGATTTTAGCCACCCTTTCATACACCACATGGGACTGGAACCAACCTTTCAATACACAGGGACTAGAAATCCAACCTTCATTATCACAGACAGGGACACACAGAAGCACACAGCTATTATCTGGACGGTCCTCTGAAGTCGTAGTCCCAGTGGGTCTGATGATCTTAAAAAGGACAGAGTTCTGGACTCTTCTAGTAGGTAGTAGTATGATCCAAGTAGTTTCCAATACCACCAGAAACAGGCCTGTTAATTCAAGTACTGACAAGATGTCTCTCTCAAGAGAAGACCAACTGCGAGACTTCTCCTCCTCCTAATACTCTGACCAGATTCTTATCAAGCCAATCCACTGGTAATAAATTAGCATCTAGTGACAGCACTGCTGCAGGGTGTTTTGGGGGATGGAATCTTGCTTCTCCAGGTGTGCCTGCTCTGTTTGCACTCCACCCCCTATATAGTGCACTATACTGACCAGAGCCCTATCCCCTACATAATGCACTACATTGACCAGAGCCCTATCCCCTACATAGTGCACTATATTGACCAGAGTCTCATGGGAGTAGAGCAAATAAGATGCCATTTGAAACAAAGCCTCTGTCTGCATCCTCGTCTCTCCCATCACCCCACCTCATCCAGTGGATAATTGACTCAATATGAGGCTGCTGCATATATATTATTTTATTTAACTAGGCAAGTCAGCTCAGAACAAATTCTTATTTACAAAGACGGCCATGCCCGGACGACGCTGGGCCAATTGTGCGCCGCCCTATGGGACTCCCAATCACAGCCAGATGTGATTCAACCTGGATTCGAACCAGGGACTGTAGTGACACCGCTTACACTGAGATGCAGTGCCTTAGACCGCTGCGCCACCGATGAGCTTATATGAGTCTCACCACTAACAGTTCTTGAGCCTGAGGCTGACCTGCTTGTCAGTGGATTGTTACGGTATGATATCCATTTCAGAGAGTTTCACCTATAGATTCTTGAAGTCCATGTGAAGTATGTTTTCAATTAGGGTTGTTTCGGTTCAGCTGAGGTGAATATCAACTTGTGGGAATATTGTCAAATATGAGGTTGTGTAAATTTTGTGTGGATGTTGTCTAAGGTTGTGGGAATGTTGTTTAAGGTTGTTGGAATGTTGTTAAAAAGTTGTCTGAAGGCTGTGTGAATGTTGTCTAAGGTTGAATTAATGTTTTCTGAATGTTGTCAAAGGTTGTGTGAATGTTGTCTAAGGTTGAATGAATGTTTTCTGACTTACTCTGACATAAAGAACGAAAGCAGACTGTGCCTGCTTCCTTCAGCTTCCTGTGAAGGCTACAGCACCAAACGTCCCAACAATAACTACAGAGTCACTCAACAGACCATAACTCCCTTACACAGATTTCCTGGAACATGGCAGTATGCTGCGTGAGTCGGTATGTTGGCTGAGGAGTGATTTGCGGGTGGACATTAAAAAAAGGTCTTTAAACAGGAGAATTTGCCATGTTTTTCACACAATATTATTCACTTTTCACAAATGTAGAAGCGCATTGGCCTACTTGACATCTACAAAGACCCAGAGAAATATACACCACCCTAAAGTAGTCCCTATAGATCAGTGGGAAAACCTTACAGTACTCCCTATAGATCAGTGGGAAAACCTTACAGTAGTCCCTATAGATCAGTGGGAAAACCTTACAGTAGTCCCTATAGATCAGTGGGAACACCTTACAGTAGTCCCTATAGATCAGTGGGAAAACCTTACAGTAGTCCCTATAGATCAGTGGGAAAACCCTACAGTAGTCCCTATAGATCAGTGGGAAAACCTTACAGTAGCCCTATAGATCAGTGGGAAAAACCTAACAGTAGTCCTATAGATCAGTGGGAAAACCTTACAGTACTCCCTATAGATCAGTGGGAAAACCTTACAGTAGTCCTATAAGATCAGTGGGAAAACCTTACAGTACTCCCTATAGATCAGGTGGGAAAAACCTTACAGTAGTGCCCTATAGATCAGTGGGAAAACTTACAGTAGTCCCTATAGATCAGTGGGAAAACATTACAGTAGTCCCTATAAATCAGTGGGAAACATTACAGTAGGCCCTATAGATCAGTGGGGAAAACCTTACAGTTACATCCTCTATAGATCAGTGGGAAAGACCCTAAGTACGTCCTCTATAAGCAGTCAGTGGGAAACCCTACAGTACTCCCTATAGATAAGTGGGAAAACCCTACAGTAGTCCCTATAGATCAGTGGGAAAACCCTACGTGAGTGACCCTAAATAGATCCCAGATCTGGGAAAACATTACAGTAGTCCCTATAGATCAGTGGGAAAACTTAACAGTAGTCCTATAGATCAGTGGGAAAACCTTACAGTACCCTCCTATAGATCAGTGGGAAAACCCTAAGTAGTCCCCTATAGATCAGTGGGAAAACATTACAGTAGTCCCTAATAGATCAGTGGGAAAACATTACAGTAGTCCCTATAATCAGTGGGAAAACATTACAGTAGGCCCTATAGATCAGTGGGAAAACATCTACAGTAGGCCCTATAGATCAGTGGAAAAACTTACAGTAGTCCCTATAGATCAGTGGGAAACCTTACAGTAGTCCCTATAGATCAGTGGTATGAAAACCTTACAGTAGTCCCTATAGATCAGTGGGAAAACCTTACAGTAGTCCCTATAGATCAGTGGGAAAACCTTACAGTAGGCCCTATAGATCAGTGGGAAAACCTACAGTAGGCCTATAGATCAGTGGGAAAACCTTACAGTAGGCCCTATAGATCAGTGGGAAAACCTTACAGTAGGCCCTATAGATCAGTGGGAAAACCTTACAGTAGGCCCTATAGATCAGTGGGAAAACCTTACAGTAGTCCTATAGATCAGTGGAAAACCTACAGTAGGCTATAGATCAGTGGGAAAACCCTACAGTACTCCTATAGATCAGTGGGAAAACCTACAGTACTCCCTATAGATCAGTGGGAAAACCTTACAGTACTCCCTATAGATCAGTGGGAAAACCTTACAAAATCTCAGAATACTTTAATCATTTCACATTCTTGGAGGAACAAAAAAAAAATTTGCTGCTACAATCTGTTTGCTACCAGTAGAATCTGAAAATGTCCTTTCTCTCCAGAAGTATTTTCTGCATGAAATGAAAGAGCCTAATACGCCTAACTAAGTGGTCTGTCACAGTGGCTGAAAGATTACGACTAAACAGTGTCATTATTTTGGGTTTGGCAGGCCTGGCAGTCACCATGCATTTAGTCTGAGTAGCAGTAGTAGCTAGACAAGCATGTAATCCTCTGGGTTAAAGACTTAGAGATGTTAGAGAAGTCATTGTACAATGCACAGTTCCCATTTTAAAAAGAACAACAATGTTCAATGCTTAATGAACCCTTTATAAGTTCCTTTATAGATTCTAACAAGTGAATCCATACTACTAGTTGGCCTAATGTAAAATGCTTATAAACTGGGTTACACTGTAGCTCTCTCTTCTCTAAAACTCTGTTGGTAGAGCTACAAGTACTCTGTCTTCTCTCAACTCTGTTGTAGGCTACAATTCTCTGTCTTCTCTAAACTCTGTTGTAGGTGTAACAGTATAACTTTACGTCCGTCCCCTCGCCCATACCCGGGCTCGAACCAGGACCGTCTGTAACATCAACAACAGTCACCCACGAAGCATCGTTACCCATCCACTCCACAAAAGCTGCGGCACGTTGCAAGGCTAGGGAACCACTACTTCAAGGTTTCAGAGCAAGTGACGTCACCGACTGAAAGGCTGCTAGCGCGCACCACCGCTACCTAGCTAGCCATTTCACATCGGTTACATAGGCTACAATTCTCTGTCTTCTCTAAACTCTGTTGTAGGCTACAATTCTCTGTCTTCTCTCAACTCTGTTGTAGGCTACAATTGTCTGTCTTCTCTAAACCAAAGGTGAGCTGAGATCAGTCTGTTGCAGAGAGAGGGAGAGCATTGTAAAGTATTTTAGGAGTCGTGAGGCGATAAGGTTTCTCCATATAACCAGGTTAGAATCGATGGGTCTGAGAGGAGATGTGTATCAGGCAGCAGGAAGGGATGCTCAACAAGCAATATAGCCTTTTATTACACTTTTATATAAACCAAGATGGAGAAAGACCAGGGGTTGCATCCCATAATAACACCCTATTTCCTATTATTTAGTGCACTACTTTTGACCAGGGTCCAGAAAGATTACACTATGTAGGGAATAYGGTACCATTTAGGACATCACCCAAGATGGACACCCTGGAGAAATAAATATCAAAGCTTCGGGTCTGGTTCAGAACAAGTAGTCCTACGTCAGAATGTGTTTTCCAAGAGAAACATTAGTCACAATGTTCTCTGAGAAAATGTGGTGATTTGAGATTAGCTTCCTGGGGGTGAAGACAGTCACAGACCAGGAAATGCCTAGTACTGGTGAGTAATAACTAGGCTATAACCCTTGACCCTGATACTGACATTCATGACAATAGGACAGTAGTAGTCCCTTATTTGGACTGACTGATTTATAAAGAGACAGATTTGGATTTAAACTTTATTTCTACCCAGTCATTTCTGACAATCTGGTCCACTCACATAGTATCCTACTGTAGGGGTTACCAACATAAGCCACCCTAAAATAATGTCAACTGTCAACATACAAGTAGCCTTATACTACGGGACAATCTAAAATAGKATCTAGATACGACACCAGGCTAGAGCTCGACCATGTCTGTTTCTGGTGGATTTGATTGGCTAAATCCCCTAACCAGAGTATGATTTGCGTAATAGTTCCAGAACTYCTACACTACCTGTTGATAGAGTAGCTATCATAGACCAAAAACACGGAGAGTCATTCAAATACTGCCYTCTTATTCATTCATTATGTGTGTGTGTGTTGTTAATAAACCTAGAATGCAACTATACTCACTGAAGACCCAGCCCAGAAAGGGCATGAGTTTCGGATGGGTGGAGAGCTACTGAGGGAGAGAGCTCCGAAGGAGAGCGCGACCATGGAGCAGCCGAGAACCAGCTGCAGTAATCCGAGGGAGAGCAGCGGGCGGCCGGGGAGCAGCGCTGGGAGCAGCCTCGACTGAGAACCAGGCATGCGAGAGGCAGATATGCAACGGGGCGGCCGGCTCCTGAACGTCGGGTCTGCCAACTGAGAGGCCAGCGGAACCCTGGTTACAGGGCAACACGATCCGGGGAGAACTACCGGGAGAGACATTGGAGACGCGCGAGCGGAGAAAGGACAGCAAACTAACGAACGTGGATCGAACGTGAACTCCAAGCGAGGAGGCGGTTGATCATTTTAGTTTTGTTCACAAATTAAAGCGGAGATCTGTCAGTTGAGTTCGTGGATCTTAGCGTCATTACGCATGGTCGTATCGAGGTGGTTGAGGTTGATGTTTTAAAATAACTGCTCTCTGTGACCAGGGCTAGGATTGCGTTTCACATATTTTGGCAGAGYCACAAGAAGGGCGGTGGAGGAGAGGCGGGGGTGCGTGGGAATAGGCCACACAGCCCCGAACCCGACTGTAATGACCAAGTGTTGAGGGCGGAGAGRTTATATGTTGCTGTCAAATGAATCAATGATTTCATTCTTACTTCTGCAGGTAGATTTTATTTTGAGTCAAGGCCGTCGTCATTATTTGTACTGAAAATTAATTGATAAAGGTGATTCATTAGGCTACGTCTTATTAATTGTGTTTTGATGACACTGGAAGAAGTTAACAGAATTAAATGTAAACTTATAAAAACGACATTATCTCCAGATGATTTCTTTGATGTCGATGTTGTGCTTTCATACAGGAGGTTAACTAAACACATCGCTCATCCATATATTTATATGGATATATGAATATTGCTTTCCTTACTTAGATTTGTGTGTATTAGGTTTTGTTGTGGAATTTGTAGATTACATGTTAGATATTGCTGCAATGTCGGAAATAGAAGCACACACGCATTTTTCGCTACACTCGCAATAACATCTGCTAACCATGTGTATGTGACCAATAACATCTGCTAACCATGTGTATGTGACCAATAACATCTGCTAACCATGTGTATGTGAACAATACTTGCTAACCATGTGTATGTGAATAACATTGCTAACCATGTGTATGTGACAATAACATCTGCTAACCCTGTGTATGTGACCATAACATCTGCTAACCTTTGTATGTAAATAACATCTGTAACCTGTTATGTGACCAATAACATCTGCTAACCATGTGTATGTGAATAACATCTGCCTAACCTGTGTATGTGACCATAACATCTGCTAACCATGTGTATGTGACCAATAATCTGCTCCATGTGTATGTGACCGAATAACATCTGCATACCATGTTGGTATGTGACCATACATCTGTAACCTGGTATGTGACCAATAAATCTGCAACTGTGTATGTGACCAATAACATCTGCTAACCATGTGTATGTGACCAATAACATTTGCTAACCATGTGTATGTGACAATAACATTGCTAACCATGTGTATGTGACCAATAACATCTGCTAACCATGGTGTATGTGACCAATAACATCTGCTAACCATTGTGTATGTGACCAATAAATGTTATTTGATCTAATCTCACACTCCCCTACCCTTACAGAGCAACATTTGTTGAGATGACTGTCTGTAAGTGTGTAACCTTTTTACACACACAACACTCATGTTAACAGTAGCTGAAGTTCTGGTGAAAGAACGTATTAAGATTAGGATCATTTTATTGGTCAATTGCACACAAGGTCCGACCTACATTTGACTTCCGCTTTAAACCCAAACCCTCTGAAAAGACACACATCAGCACGCACAGCACGCACGCACATACTATACATACTTGAAGTCAGAAGTTTACATACACTTAGGTTGGAGTCATTAACATTGTTTTTCAACCACTCCACAAATTTCTTGTTAACAAATATAGTTTTGGCAAGTCGGTTAGGACATCTGCTTTTGTGCATGACACAAGTAATTTTTCCAACAATTGTTTACAGACAGATTATTTCACTTATAATTCACTGTATCACAATTTCGGTGGGTCAGAAGTTTACATACACTAAGTTGACTGTGCCTTTTAATCAGCTTGGAAATATCCAGAAATGATGTGATGGCTTTAGAAGCTTTGATAGGCTTACTTGACATCATTTGAGGCAATTGGAGGTGTACCTGTGGATGTATTTTAAGGCCTACCTTCAAACTCAGTGCCTCTTTGTTTTGACATCATGGTAAAATCAAAAGAATCCAGAAGACCTCAGAAAAATAATTGGAGACCCAAAGTTGGTTCATCCTTGAAAGCAACTTCCAAACGCCCGAAGGTCACGCTCATCTGTACAAATTGCACTTCACAAAATAGATGGCTATCAATGAGGAGGGAAATTATGTAGATATAGTTTCAACTGTTCTGCCTGCGGCTATGGAACCTGACTTGTTCACGGACGTGCTACTGTCCAAGACCTGCCTGTTTTCAACTTCTAGAGACAGTAGGAGCGGTAGAGATACTCTTATGATCGGCTATGAAAGAAGACTTTATGACATTTACTCCTGAGGTGCTGACTTTCGCACCTCAGACTACTGTGATTATTATTATTTTGACCATGCTGGTCATTTATGAACATTTGAACATTTTGGCCATGTTCTGTTATAATCTCCACCCGGCACAAGCAGAAGAGGACTGGCCCACCTCATAGCCTGGTTCTCTCTAGGTTTTTTCTAAGTTTTGGCCTGTTAGGGAGTTTTCCTAGCCACCGTGCTTCTACAACTGCATTGCTTGCTGTTTGGGGTTTTAGGATGGGTTTCTGTACAGCATTTTGAGATATCAGCTGATGTAAGAAGGATATAATACATACATTTGATTTGAATTTGATATATTGAAGCAACATCTCAGGACATCAAGTCAGGAAGTTAAAGTTTGGTCGCAAATGGGTCTTCCAAATGGACAATGACCCAAGCATACTTCCAAAGTTGTTGCAAAATGGCTTAAGGACAACAAAAGTTAGGTATTGGATTGGCCATCACAAAGCTTGACCTCAATCCTATAGAACTTTGTGGGCAGAACTGAAAAGCATGTTTTGAGCAAGGATGCCTATAAACCTGACTCAGTTACACAGCTCTGTCAGGAGGAATGGGCCAAAATTCACCCAACGTATTGTGGAAGCTTGTGGAAGTCTAGCCGAAATGTTTGACCCAAGTTGAACATTTTAAGGCAATGCTACCAAATACTAATTGAGTGTATGTAAACTTCTGACCCACTGGGAAGGTGATGAAGAAATAAAAGCTGAAATAAATCATTCTCTCTACTACTATTCTGACATTTCACAGTCCTAAAATAAAGTGGTGATCCTAATGACTAAAACAGGGAATTATTACTAGGATTAAATGTCAGGAATTGTGAAAAACTGGTTTAAATGTATTTGGCTAAGGTGTATGTAACTTCCGACTTCAACTGTACATACATATATATAAAGTATATGGTCACCCCTTGAAATTAGTTGATTCGGCTATTTCAGCAACACAAGTTGCTGAAGGTATATAAAATCTAGCACCAGCTCAGCAGTTATACAATTGGCAGTAGAATGGTCTTACTGAAGAGCTGTGACTTTCGACATGGCACCGTCATAGGAAGCCACCTTTCCAACAAGTCAGTTCTTTKKATTTCTGCCCTGCTAGAGCTGCCCTGGTCAACTGTAAGTGCTGTTATTGTGAAGTGGAAACGTTTAGGAGCAACAACAGCTCAGCCACAAAGTGGTAGGCCACACAAGCTCACAGAATGGGACCGTCGAGTGCTGAAGCCCGTAGCGCGTAAAAATCATCTGTCCTCGGTTGCAACCCTCACTACCGAGTTCCAAACTGCCRCTGGAAGCAACGTCAGCACAATAACTGTTCYTCTGGAGCTTCATGAAATGGCTTTCCATGACTGAGCAGCCGCACAGAAGCCTAAGATCACCWTGCGCAATGCCAAGCATCGGCTGAAGTGGTGTAATGCTCGCCGCCATTGGACTTTGGAACAGTAGAAATGRGTTCTCTGGAGCGATGAATCACGCTTCACCATCTAGCAGTCCGACGGACCAATCTGGGTTTAGCGGATGCCAAGAGAACGCTACCTGCCCCAGTGCATAGTGCCAACTGTAAAGTTTGGTGGAGAAGGAATAATGGTCTGGGTCTGTTTTTCATGGTTCGGGAAATCATAACGCTACAGCATACGATGACARTCTAGAASATTCAGTGCTTCCAACTTTGTGGCAACAGTTTGGGGAAGGCCCTTTCCTGTTTCAGCATGACAATGCCCCGTGCACAAAGTGAGATCCATACAGAAATGATTTGTCGAGATTGGTGTGGAAGAACTTGATTGGCCTGCACAGAGTCCTGACCTCAACCCTATCAAACACCTTTGGGATGAATTGGAACGCAGACTGCGAGCCAGGCCTAATTGCCCAACATCAGTACCCAACCTCAAGTCCCCGCAGCAATGTTCCAACATCTAGTGGAAAGCCTTCCCAGAAGAGTGGAGGCTGTTATAGCAGCAAAGGGGGAACAACTCCATATTAATGCCCATGATTTTGGAATGAGATGTTCGACGAGCAGGTGTCTACATACTTTTGGTCATGTAGTGTACATACACACATACAGACATACAGTACCAGGCAAAAGTTTGGACACACCTACTCATTCAAGGGTTTTTCTTTATCTTTACTATTTTCTACATTGTAGAATAAAAGTGAAAACACAAAAACTATGAAATAATACATATGGAATCATGTACGAAAGAAAAATTGTTAAACAAATCAAAATATATTTATATTTGAGATATGTCAGAGTAGCCACCCTTTGCCTTGATGACAGCTATG
Organism: Salvelinus sp. IW2-2015; assembly: GCF_002910315.2. Taxonomy (NCBI): domain Eukaryota; kingdom Metazoa; phylum Chordata; class Actinopteri; order Salmoniformes; family Salmonidae; genus Salvelinus; species Salvelinus sp. IW2-2015. The sequence goes on from NW_019943554.1 coordinate 14,832, forward strand.
CATATTCTTGGCAATCTCTCAACCAGCTTCATGAGGTAGTCACCTGGAATGCATTTCAATTAACAGGTGTGCCTTGTTAAAAGTGAATTTGTGGAATTTCTTTCCTTCTTAATGTGTTCGAGCCAATCAGTTGTGATTGTGGACAAGGTAGGGTTGGTATACAGAAGATAGCCATATTTGGTAAAAGACCAAGTCCATATTATAGCAAGAACAGCTCAAATAAGCAAAGAGAAACTACAGTCCAATATTACTTAAGACACAAACGTCAGTTAATATGAAAAAATCTCAAGAACTTTTGAAAGTGCAGACGCAAAAAACCGCAAAACACCCGTTTCAACGGCAACAGTGAAGAGGCGACTCCAGCATGCTGGCCTTCTAGGCAGAGTTCCTCTGTCGAGTGTCGTGTTTCTTTTACCCATTTTAATCTTTTCTTTTTATTAGCCAGTCTGAGATATGGCTTTTCTTTGCAACCCTGCATAGAAGGCCAGCATCGGGAGTCACCTCTTGACTGTTGACATTGAGACTTGGTGTTTTGAGGGTACTATTTAATGAAGCTGCCAGTTGAGGACTTGTGAGGCGTCTGTTTCTCAAACTAGACACTCTTATGTACTTGTCCTCTTGCTCAATTGTGCACCGGGCTCCCACTCCTCTTTTCTATTCTGGTTAGTGCAGTTCGCGTGTTTCGTGAAGGAGTAGTAAAACACAGCGTTGTACGAGATCTTCAGTTTCTCTTGGCAATTTCTCGCATGGAAATGCCTTGCGTTCTGATCTCAGAACAAGAATAGACTGACGAGTTCAGAAGAAAGGGCTTTGTTTCTGGCCATTTTGAGCTTGTAATCAAACCCACAAATGCTGATGCTCCAGATACTCAACTTCTCTCAAGAAGGTCAGTTTTACTGCTTCCTTAATCAGCACAACAGTTTTCAGCTGTGCTAACATAATTGCAAAAGGGTTTTCTAATGATCAACTAGCCTTTTAAAGTGATACATTTGAATGTAATAACACAAAGTGCCATTGGAACAGAGGAGTGATGATTGCTGATAACACACCTGTGTAGATATTCCACAAAAATATCTGCCGTTTCCAGGTACAATAGTCATTTACAACATTAACAATGTCTACACTATATTTCTGATACATTTTATGTTATTTTAATGGACAAAAGTGTGCTTTRCTTTCAAAAACAAGGACATTTCTACGTGACCCCAAACTTTTGAACGGTAGTATATACTGTATACACACACTGAAAGTACACTGAGTATACTCAACATCAGGAACGCCTTTCTAATATTGAGTTGACCCTCTTGTCTCCAGAATMTGTCGGAGAATGGACTCTACAAGATGTTGAAAGCATTCCACAGGAATGCTGGCCCATGTTGCCTCCAATACTTCCCACTTTTGTGTCAAGTTGGCTGGATGTCCTTTGGGTGGTGGACTATTCTTGATACACACGTGAAACTGTTGAGGGTGAAAAATCCAGCAGTGTCGCAGTTCTTGATACACTCAAACCGGTGCGCCTGGCACCTTCTACCATATCCCGATCAAAGACACTTAAATATTTTGTCTTGRCTGAATGACACACATACACAATCCATGTCTCAATTGTCTCAAGGCTTAAACATCCATTAAATCGGTCTCCTCCCRTTCATCTACACTGATTGAAGTGGATTTAACAAGTGACATCAAMAAGGGATCATAGCTTTCACCTCGATTCACCTGGTCAGTCTATGTCGAGCAGGTGTTCCTAAAGTTTTGTACACTCTGTGTATATACAGTGCCTTCAGAAGGTATTCATACACCTTGACTTATTCCACATTTTGTTGTGTTACAGACAGAATTAAAAATTGATTAAATATATTTTATAAATCTCACCCATCTACACACAATACCCCATAGTGACAAAGTGAAAACAGTTTGGTTTTTAACAAATTTATTGAAAATGAAATATTCACACCTCTGAGTCAATACTTTGTAGAATCACCTTTGGCAGCAAAAACAGCAATGAGTCTGTCTGGGAAAGTTTCTAAGACCTAGATTGTGAAACACATGCCTTTTTATATATTTTTTATTCTTCAAGCTCTGTGAAATTGGTTGTTGATCATTGCTAGACAACCATTTTCAGGTCTTGCCATAGATTTCAAAGCAGATTTAAGTCAAAACTGTAACTCGGCCACTCAGGAGCATTCACTGTCTTCTTGGTAAGCAACTGTGCTTAGCTCCATTACATTTATATTTTTTATGCTGAAAAACTCCCCAGTCCTTAACAATTACAAGCATACCTATAACATACAGCCACCACTTTTCTTGAAAATATAGAGGTTGGTACTCAGTCAATGTGTTGTATTGGATTTGCCCCAAACATAACACCTTGTATTCAGGACCATTTTTTTGCAGTATTACTTTAGTGCCTTGTTGCAAACAGAATGCATATTTTGAACAGTCTTCCTTCTTTACACTCTGTGAATTAGGTTAATATTATGGACTAACTACAATATTGTTGATCCATCCTCAGTTTTATCTTATCGCAGCCATTCAACTCTAACTGTTACCATTGGCCTCATGGTGAAATCCCTGAGTG
>NW_019943554.1:18923-42322 GCF_002910315.2 Salvelinus sp. IW2-2015
ATTACAACATTAACAATGTCTACACATATTTCTGATACATTTTATGTTATTTTAATGGACAAAAGTGTGCTTTTCTTTCAAAAACAAGGACATTTCTACGTGACCCCAAACTTTTGAAACGGTAGTATATACTGTATACACACACTGAAAGTACACTGAGTATACTCAACATCAGGAACGCCTTTCTAATATTGAGTTGACCCTCTTGTCTCCAGAATTTGTCGGAGAATGGACTCTACAAGATGTTGAAAGCATTCCACAGGAATGCTGGCCCATGTTGCCTCCAATAACTTCCCACTTTTGTGTCAAGTTGGCTGGATGTCCTTTGGGGTGGTGGACTATTCTTGATACACACGTGAAACTGTTGAGGGTGAAAAATCCAGCAGTGTCGCAGTTCTTGATACACTCAAACCGGTGCGCCTGGCACCTTCTACCATATCCCGATCAAAGACACTTAAATATTTTGTCTTGCCTGAATGACACACATACACAATCCATGTCTCAATTGTCTCAAGGCTTAAACATCCATTAAATCGGTCTCCTCCCCTTCATCTACACTGATTGAAGTGGATTTAACAAGTGACATCAATAAGGGATCATAGCTTTCACCTCGATTCACCTGGTCAGTCTATGTCGAGCAGGTGTTCCTAAAGTTTTGTACACTCTGTGTATATACAGTGCCTTCAGAAGGTATTCATACACCTTGACTTATTCCACATTTTGTTGTGTTACAGACAGAATTAAAAATTGATTAAATATATTTTTAACTCTCACCATCTACACAACAATACCCCATAGTGACAAAGTGAAACAGTTTTGTTTTTTTAGCAAATTTATTGAAAATGAAATACAGAAATATTCAACCTCTGAGTCAATACTTTGTAGAATCACCTTTGGCAGGGAATACAGCAATGAGTCTGTCTGGGAAAGTTTCTAAGACCTGATTGTGAAACACATGCCTTTTATATATTTTTTATTCTTCAAGCTCTGTGAAATTGGTTGTTGATCATTGTTAGACAACCATTTTCAGGTCTTGCCATAGATTTCAAAGCAGATTTAAGTCAAAACTGTAACTCGGCCACTCAGGAGCATTCACTGTCTTCTTGGTAAGCAACTGTGCTTAGCTCCATTACATTTATTTTTTATGCTGAAAAACTCCCCAGTCCTTAACAATTACAAGCATACCTATAACTACAGCCACCACTTTTCTTGAAAATATAGAGGTTGGTACTCAGTAAATGTGTTGTATTGGATTTGCCCCAAACATAACACCTTGTATTCAGGACAATTTTTTTGCAGTATTACTTTAGTAATACCCCACTGGACAGTCATGGGGTAGCTTCCCATTTCTGTAGTTTCCCATGCTTCGCAGTATGTTGGAAACACCCGCTTTTAGCTACAGAAAGTCAACATACGAGAATACCCCTAGAGTCTGCGAGAGCGAAAGATGACTCATTGGCTGACAACATGGTACGACTGGACCGGAAACGACTACGAGTAATGAGAGCACGCCCAAGAGAACACCACAGCAACTGTCACAAGTTCCGCTGCAACAGCGGGCCACAAACAGATGCAGGTATGTGTCTGTGGTTGGAGGAAAGTTACATCACACCATGGGTTGAGGATCCACCAGGGGAAGAAGGGGTGTTTGGGTAAAGAGAGACAGAGGCCTCGCATTGATCACTTTCTGCGAAAGCGATCAAATCAGTCGAATGAAGCACAGCAACTGGACGCAAACCATAGTTTGCAGTGCATCAGTACCACTGTCATGGAGGACGTAAACTCAAGCACCGAAGTAACAACTGAGGTGGAACCAACAACAGGAGTGGAACTCACCCAGCCTCCCAGACCTGCAGTCGAGAGGAGACTACCAGGGCACAGACCGTATGTGAAGTGGCCTGGCGCCGTGACAAGAAGTTGTGGGAAGCAGTGAATACTGACCTTACCTTTGACCCTCGAGAAACTTCGAGGCACAGTGGAGAAGAAGTTGGAGAGGATGGGGGACATCATCTATGAGTACGGGGCAGAAAGCTTTGGAGTGCAAGAGGCAAAAGGCGGGAGAAAGGTTCCACCCCCACCAGTTTCCAGGAGGCAACAAGAAATCAAGCGCCTCGTTCAAGAAAGGAGACAGCTTAAGAAACAGTGGAGAAGGCCTCGGAAGTGGAAAGGAGGGCATAGAGGCACTTCAGGCTGACATTAAAACCCGGTGGCATCCCTCCGTAGAGCAGAGAACCTACGGAAACGCAGAAGGAAGAAAGAACAAACTAGAACTCGATTCTATAAAGATCCCTTCAAGTTCCTTAAAAGTCTCTTCACGAAGGAAAAAAGTGGAGCTCTAAAAACAACAAAGAAAGACCTAGAGGAGCACCTGATAACAACAAACTTTGACTCAAAGCGACATGAACATCTGGCCATCCCATCAGATATCCCACCCATTGAACCCCCGGAACATCATATTGGAGACCAGCCCTCCGACATGGAAAGAGGTGGAAAACACAGTTCGACGGGCAAGAACAGCATCAGCCCGGGGCCAAATGGAGTCCCGTACAAGGTGTATAAGAACGCACCAGACGTCCTGAGGTCTCTGGAGGCTTTTGAGAACAGCTTGGCAAAAGAAGATAATACCCAAAGTGTGGGCGTAGGGCAGGCGGGGTCCTGATCCCAAGGAGAAGGATGCAGTGAACATCAGCAATTCCGCCCAATCTCCTTACTGAATGTCGAGGGTAAAATCTTCTTTAGGGTCATTGCCCAGAGGATGTCCGAGTACCTGCAAAGGAATGCGTACGTCGATACATCTGTACAGAAGGCAGGAATATCAGGGTTTCTGGCTGCTTGGAACACTCCAGCATGATCTGGCACCAGATCCAAATGGCCAAGGTGGAGAAAAGGACCTCCATGTAGTCTTCCTCGACCTCGCCAATGCATTTGGCTCTGTGCCCAATGAACTCCTGGTGGTTTGCCTTCAGATTTTTCCACATACCGACACCATCACAACGCTGGTGAAGTCGTACTTCCAGGATCTGCAGTTCTGCTTCACCACCTCAGAGTTCACCACCTCATGGCAGTGCCTGAATGTAGGTATAATGGCGGGATGTACCATTTCTCCGTTGGCATTTAAATGGCAATGGAGGTTATCATCAGATCCTCAAAATGGGTTGCTGGTGGACAGCGAGTCGACTCTGGTTTCCGCCTCCCTCCACTCAGAGCCTACATGGACGACATTACAACATGACCAACCACTGTCCCATGCACCAGGAGACTGCTCAGAAAACTCGAGAGAACATCAGCTGGGCCCGTATGAAGATTAAACCATCCAAGTCACGCAGCATCTCGATTGTGAAGGGAGTACTCTCTGACCTGAAATTCTTCATCGAGATGACCAAATCCCAACAGTGTCTGAGCAGCCGTAAAAAAGCCTTGGAAGGTGGTATGATGCAAGCCTGAAGGACAAAGACCAGGTGCAACAGCTGCGCAAAGACATCAGTAGTAGTCTACAGTCCATCGACAACACCCAGCTACCTGGAAAGTTAAAGGCCTGGTGTCTGCAGTTTGGTCTCCTACCCCGGGTGTTGTTGGCCCTTAGCAGTGTATGAGGTTCCAATCTCAACAGTGGAGAAGATGGAAAGAGGAGTCACAGGCTACTTAAAGAAGTGGCTCGGAGTTCCACGATGCCTTACCACCATAGGCCTCTTGGAGATGGTGTCCTCAAGCGCCCCTCACCAGTCTAACAGAGGAATTCAAGTGTGCAAAAACCAGGCTCCAGATGACACTGAATGAATCTCGAGACCCGTGGTGAGCAACAACGCGCCGACCTTGGCAACTGGGCGCAAATGGAGGCCAGGAAAAGCAGTCCAGGAGGCAACAGCAGCCCTCAGACATGCTGACATTGTGGGTCATGTTCAGCAAGGGAGAGGAGGCCTTGGGCTAACTAGCCGTGCTGCTTGGAGTAAGGCCACTGCACCAGAGCGGCGGAGATGGTAGTGCAGGAAGTACGCCATCAGGAGGAGGCTGCAAGGTGGGCCAAGGCAGTCTCTTGCCAAACAGGGACAGTGGACTCGATGGGACAGTGTGGAGAAGAGGAAGATAGCTGGAAGGATCTGTGGGCCATGGAAGCGAGGCGGTTGAGCTTTTCCATCAGAGCAACATATGACGTCCTTCCAACACCAGTTAATCTTCACCAATGGTATGGTGAAGATCCGGACTGTGCCCTCTGTTCCATGCCAGCCTACCTCAGGCACATTCTCACAGGGTGTAAAAACAAGCCTCACCCAAGGACGCTACACTTGGCGTCACAACCAAGTCCTTAAAAAACCTTGCGTCCGCCCTGGAGGACAAGCGAGCTGCCACCAACTCCCTACCACCCCAGCAGCATCACACCCCTTACGGACAACCTTTGTCCGCGAAGGGGCTAAACCACCGAAGAGCGGCTCTACACCATTAGAGCGAGACAGCTGCGCTTGGCCCGCGACTGGAAAATGCTAGCTGACATTGGCCGGCAACTTGTGTTTCCTCCGGAGATCGCAACCACCACCCTAAGACCTGACATGGTGCTCTGGTCCATTCGCTCAAGAAGGTCTTCATCATTGAGCTCACAGTACCCTGGGAGGACTCAGTGATGAGGCTTATGAGCGAAAACATCTGCGCTATGCTGATCTAGCTGCCGAAGCACGGCATCATGGCTGGAACACAGAAGTCCGACCAGTGAGGTGGGCTGCAGAGGTTTTGTGGCAACATCTACAACCAGACTGCTTAGAGACCTGGGAATTAAGGGCCAGAGCCAGCGTTCGGCAATCAAAGCTGTATCAGAGGCGGCAGAAGGCAGCAGTCAATGGCTCTGGATGAAGAGGAAAAGACCCCAGCTGGGCCCCGAAGTGGAGGGCCAGGAGGTATGCGGTCAACAATGCTTGACTCAGGGAGGAAGACGCCCCTGCCATGCATAGTCCCATGGGATGTTGGCTATCAACAACAAGGCAACTCCTATGACTAATTGGGAATGGGACGCAAGCGTAGGATCGATCACCCTGTCGCTGGCCGCCTTTGGGGAGGGTGTATAGTGTGAAAGGCCGAAAACACCCTAGGAACCAAAGGTACACTACTGACGATGCCCTCCCCAAATTTCACCAGTCTCACTGTTCATGAACTCTTGGAAGTGCTTGCACAAAGGATAGTAACATCTCATCCTGTGTTCTTGGAATCTAGTGCCTTGTTGCAAACAGAATGCATATTTTGAACAGTCTTCCTTCTTTTCACTCTGTGAATTAGGTTAATATTCTGGAATAACTACAATATTGTTGATCCATCCTCCATCCATCCTCAGTTTTATCTTATCGCAGCCATTCAACTCTAACTGTTACCATTGGCCTCATGGTGAAATCCCTGAGTGGTTTCCTTCCTCTCTGGCAACTGAGTTAGGAAGAACGCCTGTATCTTTGTTGTGACTGGGTGTATTGATACACCATCCAAAGTGTAAATAATAACTTCACCYTGCTCAAAGGGATATTCAATGTCTGCTTTTTTAATTTGTAGACATCTACCAACAGGTGCCKTTCTTTGCAAGCTATTGGAAAACCGCCCTGGTCATTGCGGCTAAAAACAAATCGGTTGAAATTCACTGCTCGACTGAGGAACCTTACAGATAATTGTATGTGTGGGGTACAGAGATGAGGTAGTCATTAAAAAAATCATTTTAAACTCTATTATTGCCATGCAACCTATTATCTGACTTGCTAAGCAAATATTTACTCCTGAACTTATTTAGGCCTTCCATAAGAAAGGGGTTGAATACTTACTGACTCAAGACATTTCAGCTTCTATTCTTTAATTTATTTGTAAAAATAATTACACTGACATTATGGGGTATTGCAGTGAAAAAAAAATCTCTATTTAATCATTTTCAAATTCAGGCTGTAACACAACAAKATCTGTAAAAAGAAAAAAAATGTCAATGCATATATATATTTCTAAACTGTGTGGTTCGAGCCCTGAATGCTGATTGGCTGACATCCGTGGTATATCACACCGTATACGACGGGTATGACAAAACYTTTATTTTTCCTGCTCTAATTACGTTGGTAACCTGGTTATAATAGCAATAAGGCGCCTCGGGGGTTTGTGGTATATGGCCAATATACCGCGGCTAAGGGGTGTGTCCAGGCACTCCGCATTGTGTCTTGCCTAAGAACCACCCATAGCCATGGTATATTGGCCCTATACCACACCTCCTCGGGCCTTATTGCTGTCACAGGCCGGCTCATAGCCTGTGACAAAAATGAGGGGACACGAACAACAGGTATAGGCCAATTAAAAAGGTTCTTTATTCTAAACCAAAACTATTAACTTTAAACAAAGAACAGGAATGAGGTGTGGAAGTATCATAATGTAAGGTGTATGTAAAGTGCATGGATGCGTGAATCTGTGTGTGTGAATATGACTGAGTGAAAACTATGTAAAACTACAAAGGAACAAACAAAACAGGATCATACCTGGAGGAGCAGAGAGAGAGAGAGAAGTGATTAGTGAAGCAAGTTTAAATACCCTGAGCCCAGGTGGCTCCAATCACTAACGACCCTCCTCTGCCTGCAGGAGGAACCGCCCCTGCAATGCAAAAAATATATATAGTGGAAACGTAAACTGATGAAAATAGTTTATGTATGGTACTATATTTTCATATATTTCACAATGCTACATTGTGTCTGTGATATGAAACACGAACAGGAGTGGTTCCAAACAGAAGGTTCGGAGAAAATCTCGACAGACCTTCAGAGACAAATGGTTTTCCACTTACGTATTTCAGGATATTCTGATGAGAAAACCTTCCATTTTAAAAGAAAAAAGCATCTTGCCTAAGAGGTTGTAAGTCCTTGTTCTCAACAGCCAGAATGCAGATCAGGTTTGGCGTAACGTAGTTGAAAAACAAGCCTTGATGGCTGTTTTTACCAAATTACATAATTAGCTTCCAGTGTTACCAACTAAAACTCTTCAAGCTCATGAACAGTCTAGTAGGCTAAACATTATCTGGAGTGCTGTGTTGTGCCATCTCTCCCTCTCTCTGCATCGACACTGGCACAGATAGTACATTTCTCCAGGGAATTCAAAGGTTATCACAGAAGCTACATTGTACAGCTACGTCATGGTTTCAATTCCCAGAGGAATTTTATTTGATTTAACCTTTATTTAACTAGCTGATTGGCTATGAAAATCCAACTGACATTTACTCCTGAGGTGCTGACCTGTTGCACCCTCTACAACCACTGAATTATATTATTTGACCCTGCTGGTCATCTATGAACATTTGAACATCTTGGCCATGTTCTGTTATAATCTCCACCCGGCACAGCCAGAAGAGGACTGGCCACCCCTCATAGCCTGGTTCCTCCTAGGTTTCTTCCTAGGTTCTGGCCTTTCTAGTGAGTTTTTCCTAGCCACCGTGCTTCTACACCTGCATTGCTGCGTTTGGGTTTTTAGGCTGGTTTCTGTACAGCACTTTGTGACATCGGCTGATGTAAGATACGTTTGATTAATTGATTGATTTGATTGATAAGAGACAAATCTTCTTTACAATGACGGCCTAAAAAATATAACAAATAAATAAAATAATAACATAGGACAAAACACACAGTCGTTCATAGTAAAATAAAATAAAAAATGCTTTATAGTAAAAAATATATGACTCACTGTACTGCATCACTTATGATAAAAGCATCTGCCAAGTGTTGACATTCATCAAGGAGAAGTCTTGGTCTAGTATATTAAAGTAACTAATATATTGATCCATTGAAGCAGTGGTGTTCTTTTTCTGTATCTGTTTGCAACCTCTGGTTATTGAAGTGGAGGGATGGTTAACCGTAACATTTCATGGCCTCTCCTGAAGAAAGCGCCAGATCAAACCTCCCCCCCCCCCCCCATCGTCCAGTTATGTAACTGCAGTATCAGATGGGCACCCTAGGTCTGTTAATACATACTCAGACAGTGCAGGGTCAATAGAACAGTTTCCATGTGTTTGACTCCGTTCCATCCATTCCTTTCCAGCCATTACAATGAACCCGTCCTCCTATAACTCCTCCCACCACCCTGCACTGAGACGCTACAACTGAAAGGAAAGGGGGATACCTAGTCAGTTGTACAAACTGAAAGGGAAAGGGGGATACCTAGTCAGTTGTACAACTGAAGGGAAAGGGGGATACCTAGTCAGTTGTACAACTGAAAGAAAAGGGGATACCTAGTCAGTTGTACAACTGAAAGGAAAGGGGATACCTAGTCAGTTGTACAACTGAAAGGAAAGGGGATACCTAATCAGTTGTACAACTGAAGGGAAAGGGGGATACCTAGTCAGTTATACAACTGAAAGGAAAGGGGGATACCTAGTCAGTTGTACAACTGAAAGGAAAGGGGGATACCTAGTCAGTTGTACAACTGAAAGGAAAGGGGGATACCTAGTCAGTTGTACAACTGAAGGGAAAGGGGATACCTAGTCAGTTAGTACAACTGAAAGGAAAGGGGGATACCTAGTCAGTTTTACAACTGAAGGAAAGGGGATACCTAGTCAGTTATACAACTGAAAGGAAAGGGGATACCTAGTCAGTTATACAACTGAAAGGAAAGGGGGATAACCTAGTCAGTTATACAACTGAAAGAAAGGGGATACCTAGTCAGTTATACAACTGAAAGGAAGGGGGATACCTTAGATCAGTTGTACAACTGAAAGGGAAAGGGGGATACCTAGTCAGTTGTACAACTGAAATGAAAGGGGGATACCTAGACAGTTGTACAACTGAAAGCCTTCAACTGAAATGTATCTTCCACATTTAACCCAACCCCTCTGAATCAGAGAGGTACGGGGGGTTGCCATAATCGACATCCCAAGTGTTTGGCGCCTTGTTCAGGGGCATGACGACCGATTTTTAGCTTGTCACCTCAGGGATTCGATCCAGCTCGGGGATAGTGGCCCAACGCCCTAACTACTAGGCTACCATCTAGGTTCTGTACATATAATATATTTTTCATGGTGATCTAAAAGGCTAAACTGATCCTGGATCAGTACTCTTATTATGATATGTTTTGTGAATACAGGCCCATGTAATCTTATTCCTGATTCATTTAAAGGCTAAACTGATCCTAGGTCAGTACTTAGTATACTCTGGTGGTCAATGGTTCTACAATATGCCTGTTTCCCCATAAAGTAGGTTCTGTTAGCAGGAGTAGATGATTTACAGCTAGCCATGGCACAGGGCACAATGAGTAAATAAGTGTACAACAAAATAAACACCAACCTCACAACCAGTCAAATACAAAGTGATTGTCTGGGAAGCTACAGTATTACACACAAGTACCCATTTAACATGACTGAGGTAGCCGAGCAGAGCTGGATTGTACTGGCCAGGTTATGCCTATGCACCGTAGTTGCTGGACGGTGTTAAAAAGGAAAAATGTCAAGAGCTAGCATAGGACGTTTTCAGGTCGGCACGACCTGTCACAGTATTTTAAAAAGTCAAATATTCATTTTTGGCTCAGACTTTGATGTGACGGCAGCTACATTCTAAACGTTCATCAGACAGAGCATCAGACAGAGCAAAAAAATATGAATTAAAATGAACATTGAAAGGTATTCAAACTGGTTTATTCTTGGTTTTAATAGGATGATGAATGGGGAAGTGGAAGAGAACATTTTTGATTCCACGCTTTAAAAGCTCTTAGTGCTTCAATCAATAGAGCCTGCAAATGTTTAGTTCAAAAAAACAAAAGACAGACATTCTCCACTTGGTCAGTGAAAGACTGTTCATTTTATTTGGTGTTGTAAGGTGAAACGCCACGGCAGAGATCTCTCTCTCACTCTCTCTCTCACTCTCTCTCTCTCCCACTCTCTCTCCCACTCTCTCTCTCTCCCACTCTCTCTCCCACTCTCTCTCCCACTCTCTCTCCCACTCTCTCTCCCACTCTCTCTCCCACTCTCCCACTCTCCATTGGTGGATGTATAGTGTGAACTGAGATACAATCAAGCATGTAATAACAAGTAGAAACCCCTGGACAGTGGAGCTGAGACCATACAGGACGGAACAGACTCCAACACAGAAACGACTGACGCATATCAACCAATCACACTCCTCCTCCCTGAGCCACCCTGATCTGCGCTGCTATTCAATCAAAACCGTGCTTCAGGTTTCTTCGGGTAAGACAAATAGCACCTTACTCTTGTGAAAGACACAGTGAACATTATGTCAATGTCCAAACATGCTTGAGGAATGTTATCATCATCTTAACCAGGAAACGTGGAAAGCGGTTTAGATTGAATGTTGCCCCCATCGTGGCCATATCTCTGGGAGACATACAGGGCAGGACTGGTCACAGAGGGTGTCGTTGTGGAGGAAGGGACAGAGGGACGGATGGACAGACAGTACAGTAGGGACAGAATTAAGGTTTTGGTGTCTCTTGGGCCCTGTTTTCCATAAAAGCTTGAGAGCAGCTGAGTAGTGGGGTCCAGGGGACAGGGACAGGGACAGGGACTGGGGCGCACCGACGTCCCCAAACCTCATGTTAATCAGAAAGTAAAAGGCACTTCAAAAAATCGTTAAACAAATTCCAGTGTATTATATATTATATCTCTCTAAATATATATATAAATCTTACGTTTGTGCTCTCTCTCTCTTTCTATATATATATACACAAATATATATATACACAAATATATATATACACACATATATATATATATATATATAGAAAGAAAAAGAGAGAGAGATAATATATACTGTATGTATACACAGACGCATGATCATATAGGAAGGAATGCCAAGATAGGAGTATAAACACTAGACATAACAATATACAGTAGGTGACCTTTTAAAATAGTTTAGAGGCAGCTGGTTATATTGGATAATAGTACAAAGAGAAAAAAAGTGAGGAGGAGAAAAAGCTTGGAACACTTGTTAAGGTTTAAGGTTCTGGCAGAGCGAGGAGAGGGACTCGTGGCAAGAGGTTTGAGTTGTCTCTGCGGTACAAACTGAAGGAGTTGCATAGGCAAGAAATAACATGGCTCCTGATGAAACATGTCACAACCCCAATAACAGCACAGAACAGTGTAACAAAATAACAGTCTGAAACAACTCAATCAAACAAGCAAATAGAAAGAAATAGAATTAATAATAATAATAATAAAGACTGTGAGGACAGATCCATTTACTTCGTTGAAGCAAAAGAGCGTTTTTTTAAAGAAAAACTTAAAAGCGGGACGGCTTCCAAGTCAGCAGCGGATCGGTGCCGGGTCAGGCAAGCGGGGCGGAGCCCCAGTGGAATGGTAAGTGTGTTAGTGTGTGTGTGCACGCTGAGCTGAGCTAGATCAGAGCAGGGCTCAGCAGTGTGTGTGTGTGTGCACGCTGAGCTGAGCTAGATCAGAGCAGGGCTCAGCAGTGTGTGTGTCTGTCTCTGTCAACCAGCCCGTTGTGTTAGAACTATAGGGTGGTAAGAGGTGGTCGGGGGTCCAGGAAAGGAGGGGCACTACAGTTTAGTGTCCTAGGATTTGTATAGGGAAGTGTGGTAGGGTGGTAGGATGCATAATAGTGTTACACTTTGGCCTCCTGAGAGGCGCAGTGGTCTAAGGCACTGCATCGCAGTGCTAGAGGCGTACCTACAGCCCTGGGTTCGATCCCGGGCTGTATCACAACTGGCCGTGATCGGGAGTCCCACAGGGCGGCGCACAATTGGCCCAGCATCGTCCGGGTTAGGGGAGGGTTTGGTCGTGGGGGCTCTAGCGACTCCTTGTTGCGGGCCGGTGGGCCTGCAGGCTGACCTCGGTCGTCAGGTGAACGGTGTTTCCACACATTGGTGCGGCCGGCTTCCGGGTTAAGCGAGTGGGTGTTAAGAAGTGCGGTTTGGCAGGTCATGTTTCGGAGGACGAATGACTCAACCTTCGACTCTGAGCCCGTTGGGGAGTTGCAGTGATGAGACAAGATCAAAATTGGGGAGAAAAAGGGGGTATAAATATGTCTGGTTGTAGTGGTGTAGTCTACAGTTCAGTTCCTGGTATTTCTGGTTGTAGGGGTGTAGTCTACAGTTCAGTGTCCTGGTATTTCTGTTGATGGTGTAGTCTACAGTTCAGTGTCCTGGTATTTCTGGTTATAGGGGTGTAGTCTACAGTTCAGCGTCCTGGTACTTTGTGTTGATGGTGTGGTCTACAGTTCAGTGTCCTGGTATTTCTGGTTGTAGTGGTGTAGTCTACAGTTCAGTGTCCTGTGTATTTCTGGTGTGTAGGGGTGTAGTCTACAGTTCAGTGTCTGGTATTTCTGGTTGTAGGGGTGTAGGTCTACAGTTCAGTAGCCTGTATTTTCTGGTGTGGGGGTGTAGTCTACAGTTCAGTGTCCTGGTATTTCTGTTGTTGGGGTGTAGTCTACATTTCAGTGTCCTGGTATTTCTGGTTGTAGTGGTGTAGTCTACAGTTCAGTGTCTTGGTATTTCTGGTTGTAGGGTGTAGTCTACAGTTCAGTGTCCTGGTATTTCTGGTTGTAGGGGTGTAGTCTACAGTCAGTGTCCTGGTATTTTCTGGTTGATGTGGTCCCAGTGGTCCTGTTTGTTATTATCAGTTCATGTCTGGTATTTCTGGTTGATGGTGTAGTCTACAGTTCAGTGTCCTGGTATTTCGGTTGATGGTGTAGTCTACAGTCGGTTCCTGGTATTTCTGGTTGATGGGTTGTCTACTTCAGTGTCTGGTATTTTGTTTATGGTGTGGTCTACAGTTCGATGTCCTGGTATTTCTGGTTGTAGGTGTGTGCGTCAAGTTCAGTGTCCTGGTATTTCTGGTTGATGGTGTAGTCTACAGTTCAGTGTCCTGGTATTTCTGGTTGATGGTGTAGTCTACAGTTCAGTGTCTGGTATTTCTGGTTGATGTGGTCTACAGTCAGTGTCCTGGTATTTCTGGTTTAGTGGTGTATAGTCTACAGTTCAGTGTTCCTGGTATTTCTGTTGTAGTGGTGTAGTCTACAGTTACAGTGTCCTGTATTTCTGGTTGTAGGTGTGGTCTACAGTTCAGTGTCTGGTATTTCTGGTTGATGGTGTGGTCTACAGTTCAGTGTCCTGGTATTTCTGGTTGATGTGTGTGTCTACAGTTCAGTGTCCTGGTATTTTCTGGTGTTGATGTGTCTATAGTTGTTCCTGGATTTTGGTGTAGTGGGTGTAGTTACAGGTTCTTTTATGATTCGTTCTGGTATTCTGGTCTGTAGTGATGTTACAGTTCAGTGTCTCTGGTATTTCTGGTTTGTAGTTACAGTTCAGTGTCCTGGTATTTCTGTTGATGGGTGTGTCTACGTTCAGTGTCCTGGTATTTCTGGTTGTATGGTGTAGTCTACAGTTCAGTGTCTGGATTTCTGGTTGATGGTGTGGTCTACAGTTCAGTGTCCTGTTTTTCTGGTTGATTGTGTGGTGACATTTCAGTTCTGGTATTTCTGTTGATCGGTGTGGTCTACGTCAGTGTCCTGGTATTTGGTTGATGGTGTGGTCTACAGTTCAGTGTCCTGTATTTCTGGTTGATGGTGTGTCTACAGTTCAGTGTCCTGGTATTTCTGGTTGATGGTGTGGTCTACAGTTCAGGTCCTGGTTGATTTTGGTTGTGGTGTGGTTCTCAGTTCAGTGTCCTGGTATTTCTGTGATGGTGTGGTCTAAGTTCAGTGTCCTGGTATGTCTTGGTTGTAGGGTGTTAGTCTACAGTTCAGTGTCTGTATTTTGAGGTAGATGTGCTGGTTCGTTTCCAGTGTGTCCTGGTATTCTGGTTGATGTGTGGTTTAAGTTCAGTTTGACTTGTAGGTGTGTCTACTCGTGTTGTATTCTGGTGTATGGTTGTAGGTCTACAGTTCATTGTACTGGTATTTCTGGTTGATGGTGTAGTTACAGTTCATGTCTGGTATTTCTGGTTGATGTGTGTGTCTACCGTTCAGTTCCTGGTATTTTGTTGTAGGTTGTCTACATCTGTCTGGTATTTCTGGTTGATGTGTGTTGTTAGTTCGTTACGTGGTGTAGTCTACAGTTCAGTGTCCTGGTATTTATGGTATGGTTGTGTGTCTACAGTTCAGTGTCCTGGTATTTCTGGTTGATGGTGTGGTCTACAGTTCAGTGTCCTGTATTTCTGGTTGATGGTTGGTCTACAGTTCAGTGTCCTGGTATTTCTGGTTGATGTGTGGTCTACAGTTCAGTGTCTGTATTTTGTTTATGGTTTGTCTACATGTTCAGTGTCCTGTATTCTGGTTTGATGGTGTGTCTACAGTTCAGTGTCCTGGTATTTCTGGTTGTAGGTGTGTACAGTTCAGTGTCCTGGTATTTCTGGTTGTGGTTGGTCTACAGTTCAGTGTCCTGGTATTCTGGTTGTAGGTGTAGTCTACATTCAGTGTCCTGGTATTTCTGGTTGATGGTGTATTACAGTTCAGTGTCCTGGTATTTCTGGTGTAGGATGGTTTGTGTCTACAGTTCATGTCCTGGTATTTCTGGTTAGTGTTAGTCTACAGTCAGTGTCCTGGTATTTCTGGTTGATGGTGTTGGTCTACAGTTCAGTGTCCTGTATTTGGTTGTGTGTGTCTACAGTTCAGATGTCCTGGTATTTCTGGTTGTAGGGTGTCTGTCTACAGTTCAGTGTCCTGTTTATTCTGGGTTATGTGTAGTTCTACATTCAGTTCTGTCATTCTGTCATTTTCTGTGATGTATGTTGTCTACAGTTCAGTGTCCTGGTATTTGGTTGATGTGTAGTCTACAGTTCAGTGTCCTGTAATATTCTGGTTGATGGTGTAGTCTACAGTTCAGTGTCCTGGTATTTCTTGTTTGATGGTGGTCTACAGTTCAGTGTACTGATATTTTGGTTTATGGTGTGGTCTTACAGTTTAGTGTCCTGGTGATTCTGGTTGTGTGTGGTCTACAGTTCAGTGTCCTGGTATTTCTGGATGATGTGTTATTCTACAGTTCAGTGTCCTGGTATTTTTGGTTGGGTTGGCTACAGTTCAGTGTCCTGTATTTGGTATGTGTGTTCTACAGTTCAGTGTCCTGGTATTTCTGGTTGTAGTGGTGTGTCTACAGTTCAGTGTCCTGGTATTTCTGGTTGATGGTGTGGTCTACAGTTCAGTGTCCTGGTATTTCTGGTTGATGGTGTGGTCTACAGTTCAGTGTCCCTGGTATTTTGGTTGATGGTTGGTCTACAGTTCAGTTCCTGGTATTTCTGGTTGATGTGTTCTACAGTTCAGTGTCTGTTATTTTGGTTGATGTGGTTACGTATTATGTCCTGGTATTTGGTTGATGGTGTTCACAGTTCAGTGTCCTGGTATTTCTGGTTGATGGTGTAGTCTACAGTTCAGTGTCCTGGTATTTCTGGTTGATGGTGTGTTTCTACAGTTCAGTGTCCTGGTATTTCTGGTTGTGGTGTTGTCTACAGTTCAGTGTCCTGGTATTTCTGGTTGATGGTGTGGTCTACAGTTCAGTGTCCTTTTTTGGTTGTGTGTGTAGTTACATTCAGTGTTCGGTTTCTGGTTGATGGTGTAGTCTACAGTTCAGTGTCCTGGTATTTCTGGTTGATGGTGTAGGCTACAGTTCAGTGTCCTGGTATTTCTGGTTGATGGTTGTGTCTACAGTTCAGTGTCTGGTTTTTGGTGATGTGTGTCTACAGTTCAGTGTCCTGGTATTTCTGGTTGATGGTGAGTCTACAGTTCAGTGTCCTGTATTTCTGGTTGTATGTGTAGTCTACAGTTCAGTGTCCTGGTATTTCTGTTGATGGTGTGGTCTACAGTTCAGTGTCCTGGTATTCTGGTTGTGGGGTCTTCAGTTCAGTTCTCTGTATTTCTGGTTGATTGGTATTCTACAGTTCATGCTGTCTGGTATTTCTGGTTTAGGGTGTAGTCTACAGTTCAGTGTCCTGTATTTCGGTTAGTTGTACTACAGTCAGTTTCTGGATTTGGATGGTGTAGTCTACAGTTCAGTGTCCTGTATTTCTGGTTGATTGTGTGGTCTTACAGTTCAGTGTCCTGGTATTTTCTTTTTAGGGTGTGTCTACGTTCAGTGTCCTGGTATTTCTGGTGATGTGTATCTACATTTCAGTAGTCCTGTATTTCTGGTTGTAGGGGTGAGCCTACAGTTTCGTGTCTGTATTCGTGTTGATGGTGCTGTACGTTCAGTGTCCTGGTATTTCTGGTTGTTGACCTGGTAGTAGCCTCTCTTGGTGTGTTCAGCCAGCTGGCGTCGGTACTCTTCCTCCTCATCGCTGAGGTAGAACCCACGACTCTCAGAGTACGGTAGCTTGGAGGGAGGGGTCTGGGGCTCAGGATGCGAGCTGGAACTGAACCCACAGACAGGCACACAGACAGACACACGCACACACACACATAGGACAGGTTAATATACAGGTTAATATACTTTCAAACACACTCACAATAGAATTCAGTAAAAAGCCACACATGTAGATGAATATAGAGTAACAACAGCAGGTAGACAGCAGTAGCCCATCACAACACTCTAAAAACACTCCCATGTTGTGCTCCTACCCTATAGGCTGAGGCCGGCTGTGGTCCAGTTTCTGGGTCTTCAGGGGGACAGCATAGATGTCTGGGTGCTTCTGAGCTATCTCCAACTGGTGGGAGGAGACAGAGAGATATGAAATATGATGCTGTGATGGCAACACAGACTAGCAGACACACCCACCCACCCCCTCACCCCGTCCCCTCTCCCTCACCCCGTCCCCTCTCCCTCACCCTGGCGTTCTGTGCCTCCTGCAGCTCCAGCATCCTCTGAGCGCGTGCAAAGTGGTCCATCTTCTCAAAGGCCTTGATCTTCCCCAGGAACGACTTGAGGCTGGGGTCCTCAGGGCTCTCCCCTGGCTCCTCCGGGCCCCTAAAGGCTGTTGTGTTTGGGGCCGTGCTGCGGGTGGTGTCCTGGGTATTATAGGAAGGTTTGATGGCGATGGGGGGAGGTGCCAGTGGCTTGGCCTTGCCAAATGAGTTAAGGGTGCGAGGGAGAGGAGGGGGGTCGCTGGCAGGGCTGGAGGAGTGGGAGTCGTAGCCGCGGCTGGAGGGGGGGTCGTACGCCCCTACTACCCCCCTGGGAGGGACTACTTCATCCCTGAACAACAGCTTCACCTTGAGGGGAAAGGAAGGGAGAGGTGGAGAGAGGGGAGGGGGACCAGCATAGAATTAGAATGAATCAAATCATTTTGATTTGATTCAATTAAATCATTCTATTTCTATGGGGACCAGACAGGGTCAGTCACATACGCACAACTCAAACCTTTGTCTAGGTGAATACTAGATTTCTGACTAGAAACATTTAAGTGATGGCTTGAAGAAATGTTCCTTCCTTTAGTCTTCCACCCTCACTACGTCACCGTTGATTTAAAACAGGAAAGAAGCCTCATTGTATAGTCTCCGAGCAATGGTGAATACCACATTCAGACAAKGAGAAACACCGACTAAACCACGGACATCTATTTCTCTACTACATGCTCAAGAGTTCAGAACACAGGTAGAGTCATCTAGAAGATCTGCTCAACGGACTTGTGAGGTTTCAGCCTCTGAGGTCATAAGCACTTCTATCACCACAGGGAGTTCTGGGAGTCACTTTATGCTAAATTAGGTACCAGCGTTGAAGCTGCCGTTGGAGGAATCCGAGCCACGGCGGGCGTGATTTCTCCAGATCAGATCATTCTTCAGAGGGAAGGGGAGTCTGCTTCTTCTCGTTGAGTTCAAGAGCTAAGCGGAGTGTCAGTAAATTCCCAAAAATTGAACAAGTGAATATAAGAGCAATGGGACTAAACACAGACTAGCCTGACTGACCAATGACATGGTCAGTGCACGCACAGAGTCAAGCGTGTGTGTACTGTGTTGTACTGTGTGTGTACTGTGTGTGGTGTACTTGTGTGTGGTAGTACGTGGTTGTCTGTGTATACTGTGTGTGTGTACTGTGTGTGTGTACTTGTGGTACGTGTCTGTGTGTGTACTGTTGTGGTGTGTGTGTGTGTGTGTGTGTTGTGTGTGGTGCCACTTGGGGGGGTCAGGTACAAGCACGTGCGCTGGCTGGCGCTGCTGAGCACCTCCCCTGGCCCACCCTCCGATGCCACCACGGATATCTGGACTGCACCTCGCAGTATCTGACACACACACACACACACACACACACACACACACACACACACACACACACACACTTGAAGATTTCTTGCCAGCCATACATAATCATACCGTTAATAACCCTTGTGAAATGTTCACAGTACAATCTGCCAATGTTCCCAGGTTGTTTCTATCTACTAAAGTACTGTACTAGAGAGAAAGTGGCCACAGGCCTTTGGGTCCACTATTATCATAGTGCTGACTAGCCTCTATTTAATAAACAAATGTTTTGCTCAATTAAATTGGACACATTGGGTCCTGAAACACCACAATAAATGCTAACCAGATGTATGATTCTGGTCACGAAGGCATAGATGGACTCGAGACAGATTTCATAGGTGTAATGATGCTGTTTCAACTGTAGAGGGCAGAAGAGATTCTTACAGCTCTCCATAGACTAGCGGCTGTGAGGTTAGGACATCACAATCTTCTCTGAAGTGGTTTTAGCATGCGTGTGTGTGTGTGTGTGTGTGGTGTGTGTGAGGTGTTGTGTGTGTGTGTGTGTGTGTCGTGTGTGTGTGTGTCTAACCTCCTCTGCAAGCACGGGCTCAGAGGAGCGGCTGATAGCTGACACCGCAGTTGATCGCGCGCGTCATTGTCCAGCTCGTTATCCGTAAAGCCCCGCCCTCGGTCCGCCGTGTCATCGTAGTCACTGGCCAGTCGGCTGTCCATGCTCAGGTAGTCGGCCGACATGGCTGACAGGTTAGGACATGCGGTCGTCATGGAGATCAAGGTCCTTCCCCGTGCCGTCCAGCTAAAAGAGACACATGATGGATCTGGTTACAGACAGGAAGCAGAAACACAAAGAAAAACACAAAAGAAAGAAAGAAGAACCGAGCTGTAGAGCACCAGAAAGATTCACAGAGAGTTCATCACAGAGAGATGATTCACAGAGAGTATTGCTCACAACACAGGAACAAACACAGAAATATAGAGGGAACAACTTAGCACTATCTGACAGGGGATGAAAAGGAAAGGATCACGTATTTTAAAAGGATAGAAAAGGAAGTTATCACTATCTGACAGGGGATAGAAAAGGAAAGTTATCACTGATCTTTAAAGGGGATAGAAAAGGCTGAGGTAAAGTAGTAGTATGCAAATGAAAGGTTAAGATGGACAAGTACACAAATGTTTACAGAAATCGTAGAGCATTGAAGTATACAGTAACGACTATTACTGAACTGCTTGATAATAGGATATACGGGGATTTAGATTAGGATCAAAATGTACACGTGATGTACTAGAAGAGGAAAGTAGAGTTAGTAAGTTATAGTCTTAAATAGATCATGTAGTGATTAGTATAGTAGACTACAGCGTTATAGTGAAGTAGTATATAGACTACAGTGCGATAGTAGAATAGCGTAGGATATGTTATTATATAGAACTACAGTGATAAGTATGAGTAGAGATATAATGTTAGAGCCCTACAGTGTATAGTAGACGTTGTTAGTAGTTAGTAGATAAGATATAGAGTATATGACTACAGTTAATAGTTAGTATGAGTAGACTACACGTTTATAAGTTAGTGACTAGGTAGTAGTATAGTAGCATAGGTATGTAATAATTGAATACAGTGTTATAGGTAGACTAAAACAAGGGTTAGCATATACTAGTAAATCAGAGTAGACTACAGACAGTTATACGTAGACATCTCAGGTAAGTTCAGTATATGTAGGACTACAAGTGTTAGACTATGGTGCATACGTATGAGTAACATCTACAGAGATGTACAGTAGAAATTATGAGTAGACTACAGTGGTGAGTTAGTATAGTAGACTACAGTGTATAGTAATAAGAGACTACAGTGTATATAGTTTAGTAGAGACATACAGTGCTAATAGTACAAGCTATATGTATATGTATATAAACATGTATAGTAGATATAGAGTAGACTTCAGTTATAGTTTAGTATAGTAGATAGCGTAAGTTATAGTATAGAGAGACTACAGAAATATTTAGTATGTACTATATGTATAGTTAAGTAGTATTACGCAGTTTCGATATCAGTACGTAGCATATAGTTTAGTAGAGTAAGCTACAGTTGTATAGTTTAGTAGAGATACGTACAGTGATAGTATAGTAGGAACGTACAGTTGTATGGTATAGTAAGTAGACTACAGTGTATGATAGTAGGACTACAGTGTATAGTATAGTAGACTACAGTGATAGTATAGTAGACTACAGTGTATAGTAATAGTAAACTACAGTGTCTATAGTATAGTATAGTAGGACTACAGGTATATTATAGTAGACTACAGGTATAGTGGACCACAGTGTGTATAGATAGTAAGTAGACTATAGTGTAGATATAGTAGACTACAGCGTATAGTAGAGGTTTAGAGACTATAGTGTTATAGTTCAGATTTAGAGTATAGTAGACTAGAGTGTATAGTAGAGTATAGAGACTATAGTGTATAGTATAGTAGACTATGGTCGATATAGTTCAGTAAGAAGTATAGTTGACTATTAGCGTTATAGTTAGGTATGGCAGACTATAGTGTTAGTAGTTTATAGCATAGTAGACTATAGTGTATAGTAATAGTAGACTATAGTGTATAGCTCGTAGAGTATAGTAGACTATATCGTAGAGTAGAGTATAGTGTATAGTTCAGTGGATTATAGTAGACTACCGGTTTAATAGTTCAGTAGCAGTATAGTAGACCACAGTGGATATATAGTATAGCAGACTTATAGTGTATAGTATAGTAACATAGTAGACTATAGTGTATACTAATAGCTGTATGGTTCCATATAGTTATAGTATAGGTAGACTACAGTGTATATTCCAGTATAGTTATAGTAGACTATATGTATAGTTCAGTATTAGTATAGTAGACTATAGTGTATAGTCAGTATGAGTATAGTAGGACTATAGTGTATAGTTTAGAATAGACATATAGGTATAGTTCAGTAGAGTATAGCCTTAGACTATATGTTAGTTCAGGCATAGTATAGTATGGTAGACTGCAGGCGTATAGTTCAGTATAATTATAGTGAGACTATAGTGTATCAGTTCAGTCTT
This sequence comes from Salvelinus sp. IW2-2015, assembly GCF_002910315.2. Taxonomy (NCBI): domain Eukaryota; kingdom Metazoa; phylum Chordata; class Actinopteri; order Salmoniformes; family Salmonidae; genus Salvelinus; species Salvelinus sp. IW2-2015. The sequence continues at coordinate 40,062 of NW_019943554.1, forward strand.
AGTATAGCAGCAGAACTACAGAGTAGAAGTATAGTAGAGTATTTGACTACAACATAGTCAAGTATAGTATAGTTGAACTAGAGGTGAACAGTATAGTAACTGACACGTGTTAGGTTCAGTAGAGTATAGTGATAGTTGAATATTATAGTAGAGTATAGTAGCTATAGTGTATAGTTCAGTCTAGCTCTATAGCAGGACCTACAGAGAAGCTATATAGAGTAATAGTTTTGACTACAGCAATAGTTTCAGTATAGTATAGTTGACTAGAGTGAAAGTATAGTAACTACAGTGTAATAGTTCAGTAGAGTTGACAGTATAGTGAGATTATAGATAGAGATATACGTAGTACTAACAGTAGTATAGTCAGATATAAAGTACAGTGGTAATAAGTTCAGGTATAAGGTGATAGTGAATATATATAGTGGAGTATAGTAGACATACAACGTATAGTTCAGTAGATATAGTATAGGTGAAATATCATAGTAGAAGAAATAGTAGACTACAGCGTATAGTTCAGTAGAGTATACTATAGTGTATAGTTCAGTAGAGTATATTAGACTGCAGTGTATAGTTCAGTAGAGTATAGTATACCATAGTGTATAGTTTAGAATATTAGACTATAGTATATAGTTCAGTATACCATGTACCATATAGGATATTATAGTAGAGTATAGTATAGTAGACTATAGTGTATGTTTCGGTAGAGTGTAGTATAGTGAATATTATAGTAGATTGTAGTATAGTAGACTATAGTGTATAGTTCGGTAGAGTATAGTATAGTGAATATTATAGTAGATTGTAGTATAGTAGACCATAGTGTATAGCTTAGTAGAGTATAGTAGACTATAGTGTACTGTCTAGTAGAATATAGTAGACTATAGCGTGTAGTTTAGTATAGTATATTCTAGTGTGTAGTCTAGTAGAGTATAGTAGATTATAGTGTACTGTTTAGTATAGTAGACTACAGTGTATAGTTTGGTATAGTAGACTACAGTGTATATTTTAGTATAGTAGACTAGTATAGTCTACTATACTACAATCTACTATAATATTCACTATACTATACCGAACTATACACTATAGTCTACTATACTACAATCTACTATAATATTCACTATACTACACTCTACCGAAACATACACTATAGTCTACTATACTATACTCTACTATAATATCCTATATGGTACATGGTATACTGAACTATATACTATAGTCTAATATAGTATAGTAGACTACAGTGTATATTTTAGTATAGTAGACTACAGTGTATAGTTTAGTATAGTAGACTACAGACAATAGTTTAGTATAGTAGACTACAGACAATAGTTTAGTATAGTAGACCACAGTGTATAGTTTAGTATAGTAGACCACAGTGTACAGTTTAGTATAGTATACTATATCGTATAGTTTAGTATAGTATACTATATCGTATAGTTTAGTAGAGTGTAGTAGGTCAAATAGTATAGTTTGGTGGAGTATAGTGGACTATGGTGTATAGTTTAGTATAGTCTATTATAGTGTATAGTTTAGCATTGTATAGTGGACTATAGCATATAGTTTAGTATAGTGGACGATAGTGTGTAGTTTGTAGAGTATAGTATACTGTACCAGAGGCTGTGGTATAGCTAATCCCCAGAGTTTTACTGTACTAGAGGCTGTGGTATAGCTAAGGTAGCTGAATCCACAGAGTCATACCTGCATCAGAGGCTGTGGTAATAGCTAATACCCAGAGTCATACTGTACCAGAGGCTGTGGATATAGGCTAATCCCAGAGAGTCATACTGTATCAGAGGCTGTGGTGTAGCTAATCCCCAGAGTCATAGACATGGCTCTGGTATAGCCTAATCCCCAGAGTCATACTGGCCTGTGCGTATAGCTTAATTCACCCAGAGTCTACTGTACTGTAAGAGGCTGTGGTATAGCTATCCCCAGAAGTCATACTGTACTAGAGGCTGTGGTATAGCTAATCCAAGTCATACTGTAAGTCAAGGCTGTGGTATAGCTATCCCAGAGTCATGACTGTACTAGAGGCTGTGGTATAGCTAATCCCCAGAGTCATACGTAACTAGAGGCTGTGGTATAGCTAATCCCGAGAGTCATACTGTAGCAGAGGCTGTGGTGATAGCTATATCCCCAGAGTCCTACGTACCGAGAGGCTGTGGTATAGCTAATCGAGCAGCATGTAGAGTGTGACTATCCTAGTACTATGAGCTGTGGTATAGGCTAATCCCAAGTCTACTGTACGCAGAGGCTGGTGGTGG
>NW_019943554.1:42438-69011 GCF_002910315.2 Salvelinus sp. IW2-2015
GACTCCTCGATTCGGCGATGTCATCTACAAAAATAAGCTTCCAACACTCTACTCCAGCAAACTGGATGCCAGTTTTATCACAGTGCCATTCGTTTTGCTTACTCCCAACGCCCCTTATACCCGACGCCACCAACTGCGACTGTCATGCCCTACGTCGGCTGGCCCGCTACATGAGCTTCGCTGCGTCCACGACCCACTGGCATCCAAGGTCATCTACAAGGCTATGCTAGTAAAGTGCCGAGCCTTATTCTCAGTTCACTGGTCACGAATGGCTCAACGCCACGCCGCAGCACGCGCATCCAGCAGGTGTATCTTCAACAGCATTCATGCCAAAGCTAAAACCTCATTTTGGAACGCCTTTCTTCCAGTTCTTCTGCTGCCTGCGGACTGGAACGAATTGCTCACACATATCTCTCGAAGATTGGAGACTTTTATCTCCTCAAACAAACTTCTTAAAAAATCTGCTATCCAGAAGGACAGACTACACACCGACTCGCTGCAGCTGTAACATTAAGTCCATCTGTCACAATACTACCACGCGCATTACCAAATTACCGATATCCTCACCACCCATAAACTGCAGTTGTTATTTATTTACTTTTCTGCTCTTTGCAACACCAGGGGTATCAATCTCTTCACATGAGTCATGATGACTATTATCACTCCAGTGTTAATCTGCTCTAATTGTAATTATTCGTATTGCATCTCGCCTACGTCAATGCTTTTTGCCACACTATTGTATATAGATCTCTCTTTTTTCTACACTGATTATATGACTTTTGTTCTCATTGTTTACTTCATGTGTAACTCTGTGTCTGACTCTGTTCACAACTCGCCTAATGCTATTATACCTTGGCACAGGATCACGCAGGGTTGCATAAAAAGGTAGAGAAATATGTCATCGGCAACCCTAGCCTACCTGTATAAATAAAGGTGGAAATAACAAAATAAAAAAAATAATACGGTACCCATCATATACAATAGTGAGGTGGCTAAACTAGTGCACTATAATTGGTAGTCATATACATAAGTGAGGTGGCTAAACTAGTGCACTATAATATGGTAGTCATATACAGTAGTGGAGGTGGCTAAACTAGTGCACTATAATATGGTAGTCATATACAGTAGTGAGGTGCTAACCCACTAGTTGCAACTATATATGGATAAGTCATAATACAGTAGTGAGGTGGCTAAAACTAGTGCACTATAATACGTATCATATACAGTAGTGAGACTGGCTAAAACTAGTGCTAGTAATCGGTAGTCCATATACAGTAGTGAGACTGCTAAAACTAGTGCACTATAATATAGTAGCTCCATATACAGTAGTGAGGTGGCTAAAACTAGTGCACTATAATATGGTAGCTTACAGTAAGCAGAGTTGGCTAAAACTGGATGGCTCTATAATAATAGGTAGTCAAATTACAAGTAGTGAGAGTGGCTAAAAAACTAGTGCTAATATATACGGTATCATATACAGTAGTGAGACTGGCTAAAAACTCAGTGCACCACTACATGGATAAATCATATATTCAGTTAGTGAGGTGGCTAACAGTGCACATAATAATGGTAGTCATGATATACAGTAGATGAGGTGGCTAAAAACTAGTGGAGCTATAATATGGTAGTCATATACAAGTAGTGAGGTGGCTAAAACTAGTGCACTATAATACGTGAGTCAATCTACAGTAGTGAGACTGGCTAAAACTTATGAGCCTATATAACGGTGTCATAATACAGTAGTGCACACAGCAGACAGCAGAAACAACAAAACTGGGCATAAAAACTAGTGGCACCTATAAATATGGTGGTAGTCATAATACAGTAGTGAGGTGGAGCTTAAAACTAGTGGCACTATAAAAGGGTAGCCATATAACAGTAGTGAGGTGGATAAAACTAGTGCACTATAATATTGGTAGTACAATAATAGCAGTGAGCTGGCTGGACAACAACTAGTGCCTTATATAGATACGGTATACACTATACAGTAAAGGTCGAAAGACTGAGGCCTAAAACTAGTGCACTATAATACGGTAGTCATCTACAGTAGTGGACTGGAGACTAAAAACTAGTGACCATATAAATACGCTACACATTTTTGTACAATGGATGGTGCAAGAAACTTATGCAAGTTTTTAAAGCAAATGTTCTTGCAATTCTATACATTTGCCTAGTCTTAATGTTGTAATTCCAATGTGATAATTATGAGTGACTAAAATTAGCAACAAAATCTATGGGCTAAAAATTCGCGAATAAAAAAACTTAGCTGACATGCCTAGTTTGATCTGGGACATTTCTGACAAGTTATAAATATCAAATCTAAATCAAATGTTACTTAGTCATATAGCGCTGAATAACACAAGGTGGTTTGTATACTTACAGTGAAATGCTAATTACGAGCGCTCTTAACACAATGCGTGAACGGATTAATACGGATTAAGATTAGAAATGAACGTAACAAGTAATTTAACAGCATCAGTAAAATAAAACATAGCGAGACTAATATACCAGAGGAGGGTACCGGTACAGAGTCAATCTGACGGGGGCACCGGTTCAGTTGAATGACGTAATACTACATGTGAGGTAGAGTTATTTCAAGTGACAACGCGATAGATAGATAATCCAACAGAGAGTTAATCAGCGTTTGAAAAGGAGCGCGGATGTAATATAGTTGCCTACTGGGTCTTCCCATTTCCTGTGGCGGTCCTCATGAGAGTCAGATTTCATCATAAGCGCTTGCATGGTTTTTCTGACTGCACTTGAAGTTCTTGAAATGTCCATATTTTGTCACGTTCCCTGACCTATTTTATGTATTTTGATTATTGTTTAGTTGGTCAGGGCGTGAGTGGGTGGGCATTGTATGCTTGTGTGTGGTTTTGGGTAAAAAAAAAAAAAAAAAAAAAAAAAAAAAAAAAAAAAAAAAAAAAAAAAAAAAAAAAAAAAAAAGTCTATGGGTTTGTATGTGTATGGGATAGGTTTGTTAGGTTGGCTAGTTATGTCTATGGCTGCCTAGATTGGTCTCAATCAAGAGACAGCTGTCATTCATTTGTCTCTGATTGGAGCCATATTTAAGGTAGCCATAGCAGTAAGGCCTTTTGTGGGTAGTTTGTCTTGTTTAACGTTTGTTGCTTGTCTGGGCACTTGCGTTACTTTAAGCTTCACGATCATCTTCGTTGTCTTTGGCTCTTTGTTTGTAATAGTGTTTTTTCGCTTTCATGTTCACTCCTTCGTTCCGTTTAATTAAAAGAAAACCATGGCTTTTTTCCCTCATGCTGCGTTTTGGTCCGTCTCTCTCCCACGATGCGTGACAGAACTACCCACCACAACAGGACCAAGCGGATTGAGAGGAAGGAAAGAACTAAAGCATGGAGAGAGAGGAATGGAGTTTGGGAGCAAATTTTTTTCAAATATACCGCGAGAAGGCACCCCTGGCTCACAGGTTTAGAGGTGGCTGAATCGCCGTGAAGGAGGAGAGAGCAGCCACAGCCCAGGAGCGCTGGCTATTGAGGAGGCAGGACAGTAAGAGAGGCTGGAAGGGCCCGAGAGGCTAACCCAAAATTCATTGGGGGGGGGGAGCTAAAGGGGTAGAGTGGCGAAGCGGAGCTTGCGATACCTGAGCCAAACTCCCCCCCCGGGCTTACCAGGGAGTGAGAGGGCGTCGTATGGTCAGACACCGTGTTATGGCGGTAAAGCGGCACGGTGTCCCCAGTTACGCGTGCTTAGCCCAGTGCGGGCTAATTCCACCTTGCCGCACGTGGGAGGGCTAGGTGGGCAATCGAGCCGGATGCCATGAAAACGCCGGCCCCACGTCTCTGGCCTCCACAGTAACCGTTAATCTCTGGGCCGAGTGTACATGGCCAAACCAGCCTTACAGTGGTGTCCCGCGGTTCGACTCAAAAGCACCAGTAGCGGGCTATTCCATCTCGCCGCACTGGCAGGTTGCTCGGGACGATTCAAACCTGAGTAAGGGTTTGGTGCGAGGAGGCACTCGGTGCTCACAGAGCACGATGTCCTCCTTTCACCGGTCGCGCGTATACTCCGGCGCCATCCTCTCCCACCACCAGCTCAGTAACCACCAGATCGCCTACAACCACAGCAACAGGGGAGGACCTTCCAGTATCCCGATACTCACAGAGCCCTGTCCTCCTCCTCCACCCGCACTCTCCCTATGGTGCGTGTCTCCAGCCCAGTGCCTCAGTTCCGCGCACCAACGCACCAAAGCCTCCCTGTGCCGTATCCCAGAGGCCACACCGCACTGTTCTTCTCCCGCGCACTCGCCCTGACGGGCCGTGCCCTCAGCCCCGGTACCACCCCAAATCTATATTCCGTACCACGCACACAAGGCCTAAGAGTGCCGCCCACGAAGAGAGATCAAGTAGTGCCTGTAGTTGGTTCCCGCACTAGCCTGAAGGTGCCGTGTCCTCATTAGCACCGTACCTATCCAGTTCCGGTACCAACGCACCAGGCCTACAGTGCAGTCTCAGCCAGGCCAGCCAAGTCGCCGTCTGCCCAGCGGCGTCTGAACTGCCCGTACCTGCCCTCGCCGTCTGAATCTTGTCGCGTACTGCCATGAGCCTGCAAAAACCGCCCGTTCCTGCCATGACCCCTGCAAAGCGCCCGTCCTGCACATGAGAGCCTAACAGATGCCGTCGCCAGACAGGAGCCGCTAGAGGCCGTCCGACCAGACCAAGCAGCCGCTACGAAACCGCCTTCCGCCAACCGGATCAGCCCAGAGCACTCACTCCGCCAGAACACACCGATCAGCCAGAGCCTTCCCCAGAACAGGCATACAAGCAAGAAGGCTTGCGCGCAAGAGCCCTATGACCAGCCAGAGCCGTCATAGCGAAGCCCATGACCAGCCCCAGACGCCGTCGGAGCCATGCACCGCACCCAGAGCCGTCAGCGAGCCATGACAGCCAAGAGCGTACAAGCGAGCCATGACCAGCCCACGAGCAGTCAAGCGAGCCATGACCAGCCACGAGCCTCAGCAAACAGCATGACCAACCTAGAGCCGTCAGCCAAGCATGACCAGCCAGAGCCGTACCAGCAGCCATGACAGCGAGCCGATCAGCCAGCCATACACAAGCCAGCCGGATCCGCCAGCCAGACGTTCAGGAAGCTTGCCGTCCCTCAGCCACCCCGGAGCTGCCGTCCTCAGCCTCGGAGCTGCGTGCCTTTCAGCCCCGGCAGGGCCTGCCGCTTCCTCAGCCCAGGAGACTGCCCGTCCCTCGCCGCGGAGCTGAACACCGTCTCATCCCGGTGTAGGCGCCACCCTTATTCCGGATGGCTGTGCCACCTTATCCGATGCTGCCCTTCAGTAGGTGGGCTTTTATTTTGGAGGATGGTACATTGTGGCGGAGGGGACTACGGGAGCGGGATGACTAACTGGTGGTGATGGAGGACAGCGTCAGACAGGAGACCACACACCACGCCTGGACAGCAATGACACACAACCCAGTACCCTCCCTAAGTACTTTTGAGTGGTGCGTTCGGAGTAAGCACCTCTGGGGGGCGGTTATATCCAGTTCCTGACCTAACTTCTTAGTGTTACTCTTTAGATTATTGGTTTAGTTGGTCAGGGCGATGAGTTGGGTGAGCATGTATGGTTGTTGTGGTGGTTTTGGTTAGTCTATGGGTGTTGATGAGAGTGTATGGGATATGAGTTGTATAGGTATGGCTAAGTTATGTCTTATGGCTGCTAAGATTGGGTCTCAATCAGAGACAGCTGTCTCATCAATTTGCTCCTCTGATTGAGACGCCATATTTAAGGAGTACGCCATAGGCAGTAGGCTTTTGTGGGTAGTTGGTCTTGTTTTTAACGTTGTTGCTTGGGTCTGGGGCACATTGCGTTATTTAAGCCTTCACGATCATTTGTTGTTTGTTTTGTTGATCAATACGTGGTTTTCGTTTCATGATTCATTTCGTTCGTTTAATAAGAAAGGTAAGTGGCGTTATTTCCTCATATCTGCGTGGTTTGGGGATCCGCTCTCTCTCAACGATCGGTGACGAATAGTTGTCTGACCTTTATCTGCTTAAAAGTAATGATGGACTGTCGTTTCTCTGCTTATTTGAAGCCTGTTCTTGCAATAATATTGACATGGTATTTTACCAAAAGGGCTCAATTCTCTGTATACCCCCCACGCTTGTCAACAAACACAACTGATTGGCTCTAAAATGCATTAAGAAGGAAAGAAATTCCACAAATAAATTTTATTACAAGGCACACCTGTTAATTGAAATGCATTCCAGGTGACTACCTCTAAGCCTGGGTTAGAGAAATGCAAGAGTGTGGCAAGCTGCATAAAGGTGGCTATTTGGGAAGAATATACAAATATATTTGATTTGTTTAACCAACATGATTCGTATGTGGTTATTATTCTTTCATCGTCTTTGGAGTCCTTCACTAATTATTAACTACAATGTAACAACCAAATACTTGTAGCAAAATAAAGAAAAACCCTTGAATGAGTAGGTGTTCTAAAACTTTTGACTGGTAGTGTATATTCCCATGAAACTGATTAAGATCATATGATTGGCATGGAGACGCAGTTTGGTAAACCGTGAAGAATGATCATTCCAGATAGGCAGTGATGATGTCCTACAGTAGGTAGCTGATGCCTAACTTGGTGTTTGAGGGTATAAACATTTTAAAATGTTCTTGAGACAAAATGTGTGGGCATAGGCAGACGTTGCAATTGGAGGATGCATTTTATGCATATTCTATAATGATAGGCTATTCAAATGGCTACATCTGTCGGTACACATTTTGATTAAGGAAATTGTGACATCATTTACATTACATTTTTTGCTCCCTCGCCTAAAAAAATTGCACTACACTACTGCTCCTCTCACTTTGGGAGACATCAGAAGATACTTTAAGTGGCAGATGGGKAAATTGGATGAATGTTATTCTGTGCACATTTTAAATGTCTTATTGGTTTAATGTCGTTGTTGTCGTTGTCGTTGTTTTTAACCTGTTTGCACCTSAAACCTGATTATCAGTTTTATTGAGTTGTTTATATTTTCATGACAACATTGAGTTTTTTGACATTACTAAATAATCATCTAAAAACGTTTATTAAATAAAATAGCTTTTATCAATATGGCTACTGTAATGTTTTTGACCCTCTTGTTCCCACTGGGCAAAAACTGGTTGAATCAATGTTGTTCCCACGTCATTTCAACAACAAAAAATATATTTGATGACATTGAATCAACGTGGAAAACTAAGCAAAAAGTAATCAACATAAGGGCATTTCATATTWTTTTCACCCAACTTTTAACGTGAACAACATTTTTGTTGTTGAATTCACGTTAGTTGATAACTCAACCYAGCGTACAGTGGCTTGCGAAAGTATTCATCTCCTTGGCATTTTTCCTATTTTGTTGCCTTACAACCTGGAATTAAAATGGATTTTTGGGGGTTTGTATCATTTGATTTACACAACATGCCTGCCACTTTTGAAGTAAAGCAAAATATTTTTTCTGTGAACAAGATAAGAAATAAGACAAAAAAAACTGAGACTTGAACGTGCATACTATTCATCCCCAAGTCCAATACTTTGTAGAGCCTTTTGCCAGCAAATTACAGATGCAGTCTCTTGGAGGTATGTCTCCATATGCTAAGAGCAATCTGCCTACTGGGATCTTATGCCAATTCTTCAAGGCAAAATCCTGCTTCCATCTCCTTCAAGTTGGATGGGTCGCTGTGTACAGCAATCTTTAAGTCATACCACAGATTCTCAATTGGATTGAGGTCTGGGCTTTGACTAGGCCATTCCAAGACATTTAAATGTTTCCCCTTATACKACTCGAGTGTTGCTTTAGCAGTATGCTTAGGGTCATTGTCCTGCTGSAAGGTGAACCTCCGTCCCAGTCTCAAATCTCTGGAAGACTGAAACAGGTTTCCCTCAAGAATTTCCGTCTATTTAGCGCCATCCATCATGCCTTCAATTCTGACCAYTTTCCCAGTCACTGCCGATGAAAAACATCCCCACAGCATTTTTGAAACAAGTWATTTTTTAAATTTCACTTTACCAATTTGGACTATTTTGTATATGTCCATTACGTGAAATCCGAATAAAAATCWAATTAAATTACAGGTTGTAATACAACAAAATAGGAAAATGCCAAGGGGGGTAAATACTTTTGRAAGGCACTGTAAATCAAAACTAGACGATGAAATTACATTTGTGCCCAGAGGGTTGTGTCTTGATCTGGTTGTTTCAGAGCTTGCATAACCCTGTCATTGTACCACTGTTCATAATTGGTTTATCTAATAATCTTGTGATACAGTCATTATCATGTGCATTCCTCTTCTAGCACTCAGTTGATCAAATTCAATTCAATGAACTGTTCCACTGCATGTAGGACTGTGTTTGTACAGCACTGTGTTTGTCTTGTATCTAAGGCCTGGTACAACATAATAATGTGCTTATATTTGCCCTGTTTCCCACATGTACAAGTGTGTGAATTGGAAATGTGTTCCATGCATATCCCAACTCTCCCTGAGACACCCTTGGAGAGTGGGSTCATGGGTAGGGTCTGCCATTATCAACGGCGACCCTGGAGTATTTAGGGTTAAGTGCCTTYCTCAAGGGAACATTGACAGATTGTTCACAATTTCAGCTCAGGGATTCYAACTAGAGACCTTTCGGTTACTGGCCAAACAGTCTAACCTCCAGGCTACCTGCCGCCCAAAACACTCTCCCCAAACACTCGAGGAAGTTTTCAGATTCATCCACTTTTCAAATGTTTCTGACCACAATATTACAATGCTACTGTAAAAACAAATGTGCTGAATCCTCCATAGATCTGACCTCCTCCACAAGTGTGTGTGGCGGTGCACGTTTGTGTCTACATTCCAGGTAGTGGGCCAGTTCAGATAAGTATTCCACCTGTACAGGTATTTCAACAGGTTGTCTCATTCTCACTGTGATAAACATCTCTACACTCTAAAAGGGTTATTCAGCTGTCCTCATTGGAGAACCCTTTGGAAAACCCTTTTTGGTTCAAGGTAAAACACTTTTGGGTTCCACGTAGAACCTTTTTCACAGAGTTGAAAACTGTTTCCTTATTTTAGTCGAACGTGGTTGGCAACTAAGTCTAAATATTGCTGTTACATTGCACAACCTTCAATGTTATGTCATAATTATGTAAAAATTCTGGAAAATGAGTTTGCAACAAGCCAGGCGGCCAAAACCCTGACTCTGCGTGCAATGAACGCCAAGAGAAGTGACACAATTTCCCTAGTTAATATTGCCTGCCTAACACGAATTTCTTTTAACTAAATATGCAGGTAAAAAAAATATACTTCTGTGAATTGATTTTAAGAAAGGCATTGATGTTTATGGTTAGGTACATTCATGCAACGATTTTTTCGGCGCAATGCGCTTTTGTTAAATTATCCCCCGTTTGGCGAAGTAGGCTGTGATTCGATGATAAATTAACAGGCACCACACATTCACTATATGCAACGCAGGACAGCTAGTTAACCTAATATCATCAGTAATCATCAGTAATTATCATCAACCATTGTCACACCCTGGCCTTAGTTATCTTTGTTTCATTATTATTTAGTTAGTCAGGGTGTGACATGGTGTAGTATGTGTTTTTGTATTGTCTAGGGTGTTGTATGGTTTAGGGGGTTAAGTAGAGTAGATGGTTTAGTGTTCAGTGTAGGTGTCTAGGAAAGTCTATGGTTGCCTGAATTGTTCTCAATTAGAGACAGCTGGTTATTGTGTCTCTCTGTTGGAGCCATATTTAAGGCAGCCATAGGCTTTAGCTGGTTGTGGGGTAATTGTCTATGTGTAGTGTTTGTGTCAGCACTATTTATATGTATAGCTTCACGGTCGTCAGTTTGTTATTTTGTTAGTTGTGTTATAGTTGTTCGTTTCTGTTTTTCTCTCTTCTTAATAAAGAAGATGTATTTGCACACGCTGCGCCTTGGTCCAATCTCTCTCAAGAAGACGATCGTGACAACCATGTGTAGTTAACTAGTGATTATGTGAAGATTGATTGTTTTTTATAAGATAAGTTTAATGCTAGCTAGCAACTTACCTTGGCTCCTTGCTGCACTCGCGTAACAGGTGATCAGCCTGCCACCCGAGTCCTCGTGGAATGCAATGTAATCGCCATAATCGGCATCAAAAATGCCGATTACGATTGTTATGAAAACTTGAAATTGGCCCTAATTAATCGGTCGACGCTAGTACACTCCCCATCTCCTCTGACATACTGTACACTACACCATCTCCTCTGACATACTGTACACTCACCATCTCCTCTGACATACTATACACTCACCATCTATTCTGACATACTGTACACTCCACCATCTCCTCTGATATACTGTACACTAACACATCTCCTCTGATATACTGTACACTCCACCATCATCCTCTACATAACTGTACCACTCACCATCTCCTCTGACATACTGTACACTCCACCATCTCCTCTGACATACTGTACACTCACCATCTCTCTGACATATGTACACTCCCCATCTCCTCTGAATCTGTACACTCCACCATCTCCTCTGACATACTGACTACATCCACCATCTCCTCTGACATACTGTACACTCCGCCATCTCCTCTGACATACTGTACACTCCACCATCTCCTCTGACATACTGTACACTCCACATCTCCTCTGACATACTGTACACACTCCCACATCTCCCTCTGACATACTGTACACTCGCCATCTCCTCTGACATACTGTACACTCACCATCTCCTCTGACATACTGTACACTCCACCATCTCTTCTGACATACTGTACATCTACACCATCCTCTGACATACTGTACACTCCACCATCTCTTGACATACTGTACACCCACCCATCTCCTCTGACATACTGTACACTCCACCATCTCTGACATACTGTACACTCCACATCTCCTCTGACAATTGTACACATCCACCATCTCTTCTGACATACTGTACACTCCACCATCCTCTGACATACTGTACACACACCATCTCCTCTGACATACTGTACACTCCACCATCTCCTCTGACATACTGTACACTCCACCATCTCCTCTGACATACTGTACACTCACATCTCTGATATACTCTACACTACCACTCTCTGACATACTGTACACTCACCATCTCCTCTGACATACTGTACACTCCACCATCTCTCTCTGACATACTGTACACTCCACCATCTATTCTGACATACTGTACACTCCACCATCTCCTCTGACATACTGTACACTACACCATCCTCTGACATACTGTACACTCCACATACTACCTCTGACATACTGTACACTCCACCATCTTCTGACATACTGTACACTCCACCATCTCTCTCGATACTGCCACTCACCATCTCTCTGATTACTGTACACTCACATCTCTCTGACATACTGTACACTCCACCATCTCCTCTGACATACTGTACACTCCACATCTCCTCTGACATACTGTACACTCACCATCTCCTCTGACATACTGTACACTCCCATCTCCTCTGACATATGTACACTCACCATTCTCTGACATACTGTACACTCCACCATCCTCTGACATACTGTACACTCCCCATCTCCTCTGACATACTGTACACTCCACCATCTCTCTGACATACTGTACACTCCACCATCTCCTCTGACATACTGTACACTCCACCATCTCTCTGACATACTGTACACTCACCATTCTCTGACATACTTACACTCCACCATCTCCTCTGACATACTGTACACTCCACCATCTCTTCTGACATACTGTACACTACACCATCTCTGACATACTGTACACTCCACATCTCTGACATACTGTACACCCACCATCTCCTTCTGACATACTGTACACTCACCTCTCTCTGACATACTGTACACTCCACCATCTCCTCTGACAATACTGTACACTCCACCATCTTCTCTGACATTACTGTACACTCCACCATCTCTGACATACTGTACACTCACCATCTCCTCTGACATACTGTACATCACCATCTCCTCTGACATACTGTACACTCCACCATCTCCTCTGACATACTGCTACACTCACCACTCTCTCTGAATACTGTACACTCCACCATCTCCTCTGACATACTGTACACTCCACCATCTCCTCTGACATACTGTACACTCCACCATCTCCTCGCATACTGTACACTCCCATCTTCTACATACTGTACACTCCACCATCTCCTCTGACATACTGTACACTACCATCTCCTCTGATATACTGTACACTCACCATCTCCTCGAATACGTACACTACACCATCTATCTGACATACTGTCACTCCACCATCTCCTCTGACATACTGTACACTCACACCATCTCCTCTGATATTACGGTACACTCCACCATCTCCTCTGACATACTGTACACTCCACCATCTCCTCTGACATACTGTACACTCACCATCTATTCTGACATACTGTACACCACACCATCTCCTCTGACATACTGTACACTCCACCATCTCCTCTGACATACTGTACACTCCACCATCTCCTCTGACATACTGTACACTCCACCATCTCCTCTGACATACTGTACACTCCCCATCTCCTCTGACATACTGTACACTCCACATCTCCTCTGACATAATGTACACTCCACCATCTCCTCTGACATACTGTACACTCCACCATCTCCTCTGACATACTGTACACTCCACCATCTCCTCTGACATACTGTACACTCCACCATCTCTTCTGCACATACTGTACACTACACCACTCTCTGACATACTGTACACGCCACCATCTCCTCTGAACATACTGTAACCTCACCATCTCTTCTGACATTACTGTACACTACACCATCTCTGACATACGGTACACTCCACCATCTCTGACATTCTGTACACTCCACCCATCTCTGACATACTGTACACTCCACCATCTCTGACATACTGTACACTCCACCATCTCCTCTGACATACTGTACACTCCACCATTCCTCTGACATACTGCTACACTCCACCATCTCTCTGACATACGTACACTCCAGCATCTGTGACATACTGTACACTCCACTCTTCTGACCTACTGTACACGCCACCATCCTCTGACATACTTACACCCACCATCTCTGACATACTGTACACTCCACCATCTCCTCTGACATACTGTACGACTCCACCATCTCTTCTGACATACTGTACACTCCACCATTCTCTGACATACTGTACACTCACCATCTCTGACATACTGTACACTCCACCATCTCCTCTGACATACTGCTACACTCCACCATTCCTCTGACATACTGTACACGTCCACCATCTCCTCTGACATACGGTACACTACAGTGCAACTCTGTTTATCAATACGGCTTCATTTCATCCATCCAATTTCCATCCATCCATTCATTCAGTCATTCTTTTTAAGAAACCTCAGAGAGAGCAACTCAATCTTTATTTAGCTGAAGAGGAAGGGACGAGGTACTGTAAGGTGGTCTAGTGTCGGATCGCTAGCTTTTGATTTCTCCATGAGCCTAAATGAGATGGTCTGGTTCTCTGGCTAGGGGAATTCATTGAATGACCATATCATCGAAGTAATTGATACAAAAMAATCTAACCCTGTCTCTCTCTTCCTCTCTCTCCTCCTCCATCTCTCCAATGAGACTTCAGTCATGTGACAATATATTGCTTGTGTTTGATTGACGAGGACTGCTGCAGCTATTTATTTTATGAAAAGAACACCAATTCACCAACCACCCCATCCCACCTACCACAAACAGTAACTAGCATTTATCCCTGTCCACATACTGTATATCCATTTAGAATATTTATCGAGGTGGCTTCTTTGATGGAGAATGAGAGATAGTGAGAGGGGGTTGGAGGTTGGGAGAGTGATATGAGAGGGYCTTGGAGTGTGATAGCGTGTTAGGTCCATGTGTGCATTTGTGAGAGAGYGATTCATGGCCCCATGCACTAACAGGCACTAAGGAATCTCACAGGGGAGTAGTTAAGGAGATATAAAATGTGAATGCAGCATTGTGTATCCTGTCAATTCAAGATAAATGGAATGTGTTTTGACAGAAAGTGCTACTGCAGTCTATTATATTTTATTCAATTCTACAACAACTTAATGTGCACATGAAGATCTGTTTCTACATTGAGCCTAAGATTCTATTCAATTCTCTCAGCATTCCAAAAGTGAGCTGCAGTAAACAGTGGAGGGTAGAGTGAACCAAAGGCCTGGCTTCAATCAGCAACCAATTAGCATGTTCCTGGAATCCTGTGACCAGTTCATGTCTTTGTTCGTCTCTCTCCCTCTCTCCCTCATTCCCCTTTTCTCTCTCACACTCCCTCACCTCTCTCTCCCCACGCTCTCTCCCTCCCTCCCTCACCTCTCTCTATCCCTCTGTCCTATTATGTCTTATTGTCTGTCCATGTTTCTCATTACAGAAAGACTGACTGAGAGACAGCTCATTTGTCAGGTTCCCTCGGGACCACTATCACAACTCAGTCACTCACATAAACCTGCAGAGGTCTTAAGAATCATGTCATTATTATGAAACTGCCACTCTGTTTTACATTGAGTAAGTGAGTAATCAAATATTCTTAGTGCACCAATTCAGTATCAGTTACATAGCTAATAGAATGAAGTGTTTAAATACAGAGAAGAACATGTTGGGCTATAGTTACTGTATATAGCAGAGAGTATCAATCCCATCATCATGTTTTATACAGTAAGTACAGTGGGTGTGTCACAAAAGGCACACTGTTCCCTATATAGTGTCAAACTAAAGAAGCGCACTATATAGGGAATAGGGTGCCATTTGGGATGCAYACKGTGTGTTTTCACTGTAAGTCACAGCGTGTAATCACTTTGTCACTCTGTATACAGTGTGCGCTCTGTACTGTGTGATGTGCTCTATAGCGTAGGATAAGGGTACCACGGGACCCACTAGCTACCACAGCCACAAATTCAAAATTYTGACTCGTTTCAGGAAACTAGACGTATGTCACGCGTCACTACTTCACAGGAYAGCCACTTTTTTTGTTGTTGATCAAAATGCGTTTTTTGGCAGAAATGCCTTTTGGAACATGTGKACTTTCATGTGCCTTAATACAAACGTATTTGCCAGTGTAAGGGGTGCGAACTGGCAGCAGAGAAGTCAGACGCAGGAGAGAAATAACTGTGTTTCCAACGGCGCAGTTTATTAACAAAACCCACCGGAAAAACAGAATAATAAAATAAATGGGTACATAACCCAACGCACACCAAGACAGACAAGCACTTACAATAAACAATCACCGACAAGGACATGAGGGGAAACAGAGGGTTAAATACACAACATGTAATTGATGGGATTGGAACCAGAGGAAAATGAAAAGTGGATCAGTGATGGCTAGAAGGTCGGTGACTTCGACCGCCGAACGCTGCCCGAACAAGGAGAGGGACCAACTTCGGCGGAAGTCGTGARAGCCAGATGTAAATACTGTTAAATGATGGGCCTAGTTGGTTTAGCCGTGGAAAAGACATGGTCTGCCGTGTAGCCCGCTTCTATCTATAACATGAGCTGCTCAGTAGTTGTACTTAATCCTTTCTAACGCAGCTTTTTTTMAAAGACATCAAAGTGTTGCTCTCCACTTTCTGGAGGACCGAGTTTTGAAATCAATGGAATTAGAGTATGAAAGCTAAGGAGATGGAGAAAATTCTGGCCTTTGATTGCAATTATGCAGAAGTAGCTGAAAAGAGAACACACAATAGGRTGTATACAACACCTGTCTCCAGATTACATCTTCAATCTAATAGCAACCATGGCATCCGTGACGGAGAGGGAGAAGCGTCCATCGATGTATACGGTTAAAATAGTCTAGCTAGCTTTTCTAATATTACACYTTTCTAATTTTGTCAGAAAGTTGCTTTCATTTCAGTTAAAGGGTACTGTTAGCTCGCTAGCTAACGTTACGTGTATGATCTGTATGGTAATATTATTCGTATCTCAGAGCCATTTGCATTGCTAGTTATAGCCTAATGTTAGCTTGCTAAAATTGATTAATGCAAGGTAGTAACATTATGAGTTGGGATTATTGTTTAGATAGCTAGTTAGATGTCTAAACAAAAGACTCCACTATGCAATTAAACATTTCAATAGATGTTCATGATGTCACTGCGATAACTGTCGATAGACATAGCTGGTAAATTTGCTCTGGCTATCTACTCCGATTTCAGAGCACTCTCGTCTGAGTGTGCCAGAGCTTAGAATAACTGATGAATTAACGAACGCTCAACACCCGTTGAATATGGRCGGTGTCAGTAAACGTCGGCAAAAAAGCTTAATTAAATTGTTGCCAGCAGCACAGTTAGAGTCACCAACGCTCTGGATAACATGAAAACAGCCTAACCAGCTTTGCTAGGGTGAGTAAAATGGTCAGAGTGAGCTGTTCTCTCATATGTCTGGAAGTAGCTAGCAAGCTAGCCAACGTTAGCCAGTTAGCTTGGGAGCTTGACTGCTGTTGTTAGGTCAGAACTCTCGGATCAACCATACTCCTCAGCCAGCGTCAAGTGTGCTCTCTGAACGCTCTGAGACTGAAACGCTCTGAATTTAGGAACAGACAATCTGACAATGCTCTGAGTTTACCAACGCCCAGGGCGCACACTGGCACTCCAGATTGAATTTACGAATACACCCGTAGTATAAACTAGCCTTCAGTCTTGAAACCTTTGGTTGTTAAGTACATAGACTCACATGTAAATCCTTAAAGAGATGGGCGGGGCAAAGGCTTAAGAAGGTTTGAATGATGCTAAATGGGTGTAGACAGGTAGCCTAGTGGTTAGAGCGTTGGGCCAGTAACCGAACGGTTGTTGGATTGAATCCCATGCATTCAGTTGTACAACTGACTAGGTAGCCCCCTTTCCCAGTAGGTTAACCAAAACATTCAAGGGCCATTTTCTCAAAAGTGAGGTTGCAAGTTTATCAACTTTCAAAGCAGAATTACTTWCCCATTGTTCTTCAACTGTAGTGTATGTATGATATACCATTTTCTAGCTCTGAGTCTATACTTTTATCCACTGTAAAAAACACAATTTCAAATTTTGCTACATAAGACCAAATCGAGCCAGTTGTTCACAATTGGCTATATTGTAAAAATGTCTTAAAACAGAAATGGACTGTTTGGTTTTAATTTAAGGTTAGAGTTACAGTTAGGGATAGGTTTAAATCACATTTTAAGAAGAGAAATTGTATAAATGGGCGGGGTTTGTGACTTTGTGGATGTGGTAACTAGTGACAACCTCAGTAGACAGTGACCTTGTGTCTGTCTGTCTGTCTGTCCGTTACTCGGGGGATTAATATGCTTGAAAGGTTCCMGATCGTTACGGCTGAACCCTCCCGCTGTGACCCCATCTTTCATCGACCACGGCGGACCACAGAGGTCACAGATGAAAGGAAATACCCACGTCTATTATCTATTATCCATTACAGGCCTTTAACTTCCATGACAACACATAGGCTCTGCTTCAATATCCAAAAAACACTGGCATATACAACTTAGAATGAAGCAAAGTATTGGCCATGCATTCCAAGTGGCACGCTTTGGATATCGCAACACAAGCATACTCTCAATGTAAACAGAAGTGAGTTTTGGGATTTAAAGATTACATTACACAAAAAGCGTAATATTACTGTTTGTCCCTGTTGAGACGCCGTAGCCAGTACACTTCTTCAAAATAGGTCATTCAAGAAATCTGCAATAAATGTTGATGTTTTTGCAAGAAGGTCATAGTCGTGCAATTTTTACATCTAACTAAGATGTTTGGTGCAGTATTTCTCCAGTGAAAAAATGTCCATGAAAAGTAGTCTTCTGTCATTGAATGACAACAAACACTTCATTGAAGAATTCCTACTGTGACCAATCACTGACGAAGGGGRGTAGACTTCAGCTACCGAACTTCGACAAGCCTCAAAATGTTGTCATAATATATGCGCAACCTGTTTTGACTGTGAAGCATACGGTAAGCTAACTCTCCCCTGGCTCCTATTAATGAGCTGCAGAGGACAGACAGACAGACAGACAGTAGGGATGGACAAAAAATCTATACAGTAGAGTATGACTATTTTATTTTTGCAGATATTATATAGATACTATGACTCCAAGTAACAATTTTTAATCCATTTTTTGCTAGGTAGTTAATAATTTTAGCTAGCGCTAGTCGGCTGTACCTGCACCACAACTCTGGTATTTCTCRTTCTATAGCTTGGCCTCAATCTTCTTTTCTAAAGGGGAGCCAACATTTTTTCAGGAGTTTTATTTTCATGACTTATCAAAACAAATGTTCTCATGCTCTCTCTTTTCCCTCTGCAGAAGACATATAGTGAGCAATATGTTTGGAACATATAAATCACAATAAAATCAAGAATCAAATCGAAAAACACACAATCGTGGTAAATTGTGATATATATACAGTGGGAGAACAAGTATTTGATACACTGCCGATTTTGCAGTTTTCCTACTTACAAAGCATGTAAGGTCTGAATTTTTATCATAGGTACACTTCAACTGTGAGAGACGGAATCTAAAACAAAAATCCAGAAAATCACATTGTATGATTTTTAAGTAATTAATTTGCATTTTATTGCATGACATAAGTATTTGATACATCAGAAAAGCAGAACTTAATATTTGGTACAAAAACCTTTGTTTGCAATTACAGAGATCATACATTTCCTGTAATTCTTGACCAGTGTTGCACACACTGCAGCAGGGAATTTGGCCCACTCCTCCATACAGACCTTCTCCAGATCCTTCAGGTTTCGGGGCTGTCGCTGGCAATACGGACTTTCAGCTCCCTCCAAAGATTTTCTATTGGGTTCAGGTCTGGAGACTGGCTAGGCCACTCCAGGACCTTGAGATGCTTCTTACGGAGCCACTCCTTAGTTGCCCTGGCTGTGTGTTTCGGGTCGTTGTCATGCTGGAAGACCCAGCCACGACCCATCTTCAATGCTCTTACTGAGGGAAGGAGGTTGTTGCGCAAGATCTCGCGATACATGCCCCATCATCCTCCCCTCAATACGGTGCAGTCGTCCTGTCCCTTTGCAGAAAAGCATCCCAAAGAATGATGTCTCTCTCCATGCTTCACGGTTGGGATGGTGTTCTTGGGGTGTTACTCATCCTTCTTCTTCCTCCAAACACGGCGAGTGGAGTTTAGACCAAAAAGCTCTATTTTTGTCTCATCAGAACCACATGACCTTCTCCCATCCTCCTCTGGATCATCCAGATGGTCATTTTGCAAACTTCAGACGGGCCTGGACATGCGCTGGCTTGAGCAGGGGGACCTTGCGTGCGCTGCAGGATTTAACATTACGGCGTAGTGTGTTACTAATGGTTTTCTTGAGACTGTGGTCCCAGCTCTCTTCAGGTCATTGACCAGGTCCTGCCGTGTAGTTCTGGGCTGATCCCTCACCTTCCTCATGATCATTGATGCCCCACGAGGTGAGATCTTGCATGGAGCCCCAGACCGAGGGTGATTGACCGTCTCTTGAACTCTTCCATTTTCTAATAATTGCGCCAACAGTTGTTGCCGTCTCACCAAGCTGCTTGCCTATTTCTGTAACCATCCCACCTTGGTTGTGTCTACAATTTTATCCCTGATGTCCTTACACAGCTCTCTGGTCTTGGCCATTGTGAGACGTTGGAGTCTGTTTGATGAGTGTTGTGGACAGGTGTCTTTCTATACAGGTAACGAGTTCAAACAGTTGCAGTCTAATACAATAATGAGTGGAGAACAGGAGGGCTTCTTAAAGAAAAAACTAACAGGTCGTTGGAGAGCGAATTCTTACTGTTGGTAGGTGATCAAAATACTTATGTCATGCAATAAAATGCTAATTGAATTACTTAAAAATCATACATGTGATTTTCTGATTTTTGTTTTAGATTCGCTCTCTCACAGCTTGAAGTTAACCTATGATAAAAATTACAGACCTCTACATGCTTTGTAAGTAGGAAAACCTGCAAAATCGGCAGTGTATCAAATACTTGTTCTCCCCACTGTATAATCGCAATGCATATCGTGTAATATCGRATTGTGAGGTCCCTGGCAATTCCCGGTCCTAACAGACAGGCAGACTGACACTGAGCTGGCTAGTTAGCCAGAGCCCTGCTGTAAACTAACACTGTAAACAGAAGCATCACTGGAACACTGTGTAAACACAAGCACTTTCCTGTCCTTTCTCTCTGGACTGGTCCTGAGTTGTACCATGGAACATAAAGAAGAAAGTGAAGTCCCGTAGCACAATAAGTGTCTCTAGTGTTTTGTCTTAACTCAGACTAGCTGTGTATAGTAGATAGAACCACAAGGTCAACCAACAGGCCTCAATAGCCCTCTACTATTGTGTGTCTGTGGTGATTGTTCTGTGTCTGTGGTGATTGTTCTGTGTCTGTGCTGATTGTTCTGTGTCTGTGCTGATTGTTTTGTGTGTGTGGTTGTAGCTGATACGGGGTTTTGTTTTACCGACCACATTATTTCATAGCATCTGGCTCCATGTGTTTTCTCTACAGATAACAGTGGTTCTTTCAGGGCAGGCCAAGAGGGCCGAAAGCCTTTGTAGACAGTTCTCATTGAAATTCCACCAGAACCCTATTTTCACCCCTCTCACTTGGTCTAGATTAACCTGTTTGCGTGGGTTCCTATGTGTGCGTGTGTGTGTATATGTGTGTGTGTGTGTGTGTGTGTGGGAGGGGGGGGGTGTGTGTGTAAGTTTGAGAGAGTGTGTGCTTGTGTAATATGCACCAACGTCATTGTTCTTGAACATTAGCTGTTATGTGCTTATGTACCGATTGCATGAGAACATGCATAGAGTATGTTTTGTATCCAGTGTGCACCGAATCTGTGTACGTAAGAGCATGCATGCATGTGTGCTTGGTGTGTGTGTGTGTGTGTGTGTGTGTGTGTGTGTGTGTGTGTGTGTGTGTGTGTGTCCACTGCACCGACCACACTACCGTAGCCTGGTAGAAGACAGTGACAGGCTCCTCTGCTATCTAGTGCACCATGCACAGTCAGTCAGGCAGGTGCAACCTCTGAGTCACACAAACACACACACACACACACACACGCACACGCAGTATCTTAGGGCGAGACAGAGCATGTAGATATGATGGAACAGAAGCAGCGTATGGCCAGGCTAGATCACATCACCTCAATGCATCTCACTGCTCAGTCTGAATGGATCAACACACAGCAAGCACATTTTGGATACAGACACGCACATACAACCACACACATATAAACACGCACCCACACATAGACATAATGTACTTACATCCACATGTACGCACACACAGCTAGGAATCGCTGCCAAGTAAGCTACACTGACAACCAGCCAGGTCACAAGTGCTACAAGTCAGTATTCGACGTCCATCCATGTCTGAGGACGTTGAGAGAGGACTTGGAAACCGGGCCACTAGGGGCAACAGTGAGTGCTGTTATCTTCAAGTAAACTCAGCAAAAAAAGAAACGTCCTCTCACTGTCAACTGCGTTTATTTTCAGCAAACTTAACATGTGTAAATATTTGTATAAACATAACAAGATTCAACAACTGAGACATAAACTGAACAAGATCCACAGACATGTGACTAACAGAAATGGAATAATGTGTCCCTGAACAAAGGGGAGGTGGTTCATTGAACAAGCATGGGAAACAGTGTTTAAACCCTTTACAATGAAGATCTGTGAAGTTATTTGGATTTTTACGAATTATCTTTGAAAGACAGGGTCCTGAAAAATGGACGTTTCTTTTTTTGCTGGGTTTAGATTTCAGTTTTCTTGACGGGAATGGCGGATAGGCGTAAACATCTACTTCTGGTGCCAAATGCTGCAAGTTTGAATCCAGCGATAGAAAATTGTTTTTGAGATTTTGTATTAAGCCTATCCCAAACCTTAACCTGTTCCTTAAGCATTCAGAGTTAATGCCTAACCTTAAGATTTCAGAGTTAATGCCTAAACTTAACCCTAACCTTAAAAATTCGGAGCTAATACCTAAACGTAACCTTAAATGTGGCCTTTCTGAACAACTTCGAAATGTGTCATTTGAGAAACATGGATGAATGTCTAATTCTAACGTGAGACTGTGAGATCTTGTTGGAACAACACATGTCAGTGAGGTTAGGTTAGCTTTATAGCAAGAACATCTTGAAAGAGTACTTCAATGAGATGATATTTCTATAAGTGTAACTGAGATGACACGRACAGAAGTGGTTTGGGTTTACTAAACATAAACATGGAGAAATAGCAAGCCTGTCATGATGACCTAGCGGATGCACAGCGCCCTACTGAAAGACTGAATGCTTTTCTCCTGCGCTTTTTCTAAGAAAGAACAATTCCTGTCCATGAAAGTCAAAGCCGTCCTGGACTCGATTGTGGCTGATGTCTTTTAACACTAGAACCGCTAAAACAGRCAAACACATTTMTATTACCCTGACATTTTTAAAGTCTTGCCCTCCTCCATCCTTGACTTTTCKTTAATARGTCTATATAACACACTGTCGTTGTTAGAATCTTTATCACAAARAGAACTGGAGTTCTAACCAGTTTTAGGAGGGCATGTCATTTTTTTGAATTGTTTCCCAGTTGCCCCTCCTTCTCCCGACTTTAGGGCCTCTTCCGACAGTTGAAAGTGCCCCGCTGATAATCACCCAGATAATTGCTTCGAAACTATACCGAAATTAATTTCACACATCATGTATAACAACAGATTAAATAAATGAAGTAAAGTATGATGGGGAGAAAGGGGGAGAATGGGTGAGTGGGAAGCCAACGACGCATAATTATGTAATCACCAATTGTGAATGAAGAACAGGGCGGGCCATTCTATTGTACTGATCCACTCTAATTATAATCTTAAAATGGCATGTACCCAATATCAGTCCACCGAATCCAAGCAGTCTTATCAGTCTACTCTGACCTACCTGGAGTAGGCTACACAGTGAGAGCGAGCGCAATTGTACATGTTGAACGGCTTTCAATATCTGGGAAAATATCCACATTGGTCAGCAGCAGGTGCYCGAGTGTCGGAGACCTTACTTTGGCAAGGGGAGACATCTTACCATGGACAATTTCTTAACTACACTGCCATCGGCGAACAATTTGCTTGCAAAGAAAACAAGTTTGGCTGTCACCATGAACAAAGTGAGACGGGAACTGCCTCCCTCTGCGCAAAATAAGGCACGTGCACAGGCGTTGTACTCCACAAAGAATAACAAGACAACGGGAACACAATTAAGCGAAAACCGGAAACTATTATGCACTACAACCAAACAAAGTGTGTCAAATGTGTTGTCAAGTGTTAGGACAAGGGATACCAGCTATATGAAATCCAACATGCCATTGAGTGAAAACGCACACAATATAAGCACACGCTGACAATAATTWARWWTTTTTTGACTGCTGTCATATTGCCACTTATATTCATTATAATGCCATTATTGTTTTTATGCCGAGTTTCACTATTTATCAAGGCCACTTGGTGCTTATAATTATATTTATTTTGTTGTTATAAAAAATAAACTGTTATCGTGTTCCAACACATGCTTTCTGTTTCATTCTTGTAACAAAGGCACTCCACAAATACAATTTATTGATCACTTGAAGTTTGTTATTAAAAAAAACAAACGTATAGCCTACAGTAACATAAACGAATGAAAATGCTGTTGTGTTATTTGAGATAAAATAAAAATCGTATTCTACTGTTACCCAAGGCCTTCATAAACACAACCAAATTATTATTTTTGCGATTGCATATATGAAATATATGAATTACACTTTTAGAATGTTGCAGTCAGAATGACTGCTCWTTCGCTTGAAGGGTGTCCCTCGCGGCCCAGCGGTTCAAGTGTTAATCTTCCTATAGTGTGTCTATCTGGTTCCCTGGGAGCAGTCAGAATGATTCCCCCCATGGGAGGGAAAAATACATMTGTTTCATAGAGGAAGAACAATGACTTAATATTGAATGTTGGAGAAGTTATGGAGGTAGATAACGTTATGAAGTTATACAATTGGGAAATCAGAATTAAGTTAAGAGAATTGTGTTATGAAGAGGAAGTTATGAGGATCTAGTAATGTGGATCAAGCTATGATGATCAAGTTAGAAAGATCAAGTTATGAGAATCAAATTATGAGAATTAAGTTATGAGGTTTAGAGAATTTTTTTTGTGAGTGGCGAGGACAGGAACAGCCAGTTCCCTCTCAACTGTAATCTGGTCTAATAACAGACTTAATTTAAAATGGATTAAATAGAGATTTTTTTTGTCACCGGCCTACACGCAATACCCCATAAAATCAAAGTGGAAATTAATTAAAAATGAAAAGCTGAAATATCTTGAGTCAATAAGTATTGAACCCCTTTGACACAGCAAGCCTAAATAACTTCAGGAGTAAAACATGTGCTTAACAAGTTATAATAAGTTGCATGGACTCACTCTGTGTGCAATAATAGTCTTTAACATGATTTTTGAATGASTACCTCATCTCTGTACRCCACACATACAATTATCTGTATGGTCCCTCAGTTGAGCAGTGAATTTCAAACATAGATTCAACCACAAAGACCAGGTAGATYTGTAAAGAAAAAAGCAGATATTGAATATCTCTTTGAGCATGGTGAAGTTATGAATTACAGTTTGGATGGTGTATCAATACACCCAGTCACTACAAAGATACAGATTTCCTTCCTAACTCAGTTACCGGAGAGTAAGGAAACCGCTCAGGGTTTCATTAAAACAGTTACAGAGTTTAATGACTGTGATAGGAGAAAACTGAGGATGGATCAACAACATTGCACTGTAGTTACTTCCCAATACTAACCTAATTGACAGAGTGAAAAGAAGGAAGCCTGTACAGAATAAAAATATTCCAAAACATGCATCATGTTGGCAACTAAAGTAATACTGCAAAATAATGTGGCAAAGCATTTCGTTTTTTGTCCTAAATACAAAGTGTTATGTTCAGGTCAAATCCAATACAACACATTACTGAGTACCACTCTACATATTTACAAGCATAGTGGTGGCTGCATCATGTTATGGGTATGTTTATAATCTTTAGGGACTGGAGAGTTTTTCAGGATAAAGAAGAAACGGAATGGAGCAAAGCACAGYCAAAATCTTCTAGGAAAACCTGGTTCAGTCTGTTTGCCACCAGACACTGGGAGATGCATTATCCTCCTTTCAGCAGGATAATGACCTAAAACACAAGGCCAAATCTACGCTGGAGTTGACGWGTTACAGTTTTGACTTAAATCTGCTTGAAAATCTATGGAAACCTGAAAATGGCTGTTTAGCAATGATCAACAACAAATGTGACAGAACATGAATTATTTTGAAAAGAATAATAGGAAATTTCCCAATTCCAGGTGAAAATCTCTTAGAGACTTACCCAGAAAGGTGATTCTAACATGTATTGACTCAGGGGTTGAATATTTATCTTATCGAGATATATTAGTGTTTTTTTTTCTCATTAATATTTCTTTCACTTTGACATTACATAGTATTTTGTGAAGATTGTTAAATTAAATCCATTTTAATCCCACTTTGTAATTATTTCTGAAGGCACTGTAGCTAAAGKTACAGTGCCTTGCAAAAGTATTCACCCCCCTTGGCGTTTTTCCTATTTTGTTGCATTACAACCTGTAATTTAAATMGATTTTATTTGAATTTCATGTAATGGACATACACAAAATAGTCCAAATTGGTGAAGTGAAATGAAAAAAAATACTTGTTTATTTAAAAAAAAAAATGCAACCAATTACATTCAGAAGTCACATAATTAGTTAAATAAAGTCCACCTGTGTGCAATCTAAGATCACATGATCTGTCAWATGATCTCGGTATATATACACCTGTTCTGAAAGGCCCCAGAGTCTGCAACACCACTAAGCAAGGGGCACCACCAAGCAAGCAGCACTATGAAGACCAAGGAGCTCTCCAAACAGGTCATGGACAAAGTTGTGGAGAAGTACAGATCAGGGTTGGGTTATAAAAATATCAGAAACTTTGAACATCCCACGGAGCACCATTAAATCCATTATTAAAAATGGAAAGAATATGGCACCACAACAAACCTGCCAAGAGAGGGCCGCCCACCAAAACTCATGGACCAGACAACTAGGGCATTAATCAGAGAGGCAACAAAGAGACCAAAGATAACCGTGAAGGAGCTGCGAAGCTCCACAGAGGAGATTGGAGTATCTGTCCATAGGACCACTTTAAGACGTACACTCAACAGAGCTGGGCTTTACGGAAGAGTGGCCAGAAGAAAATAAGCAAACATGTTTGGTGTTCGCCAACAGGCATGTGGGAGACTCCCCAAACATATGGAAGAAGGTACTCTGGTCAGATGAGACTAAAATTGAGCTTTTTGGRCATCAAGGAAAACGCTATGTCTGGCGCAACCCAACACCTCTCATCACCCTGAGAACACCATCCCCGCAGTGAAGCATGGTGGTGGCTGCATCATGCTGTGGGGATGTTTTTCATCAGCAAGGACTGGGAAACTGGTCAAATTTGAAGGAATGATGGATGGTGCTAAATACAAGTAAATTCTTGAGGGAAACCTGTTTCAGTCTTCCAGAGATTTGAGACTGG
>NW_019943554.1:69857-71143 GCF_002910315.2 Salvelinus sp. IW2-2015
TGAAATAGTTATGCACGCTTCCAAGTTTTCCGTTTTTGTCTTATTTCTTGCTTGTTTCCAATAAAAAATATTTTGCATCTTCAAGTAGGCATGTTGTGTAAATCAAATGATACAAACCCCCAAAAATCAATTTTAATTTCAGGTTGTAAGGCAACAAAATAGGAAAAATGCCAAGGGGGTGAATACTTTCGCAAGCCACTGTATACCAAACAATGAACACAAGCAGTTGTCTGTTATGAAGAATATGGAATCGTCAGCATTCTGTTTTACTTTTCTATATGCAATGCTACATATGTTGTGTCTTGTTGAAATGAACAAGTCTCTGGCGTTCCTACCTCACCTGTTTGTTATAGAACATACATGGTTCTTAATCACAAAGAATATAGAATCGTCAGATTCTATGTTTCTATACCCCTGGCATTTCCATCAGTACTGACCAGGCGGGCCTGTGTCTGTAAGAAACAGATCCCAGACGTAGACAACACAGCCGTGAAATCCCTGGCAAGCCTGTTTAGACACATCTGACCTTCATTAACTACACAACAGCCCATCTCACATCAACACTGTGTCGGGCTGGCTCTGTCTGTCTGCTACATCTAGCTGTTGTCTGAGATGACGCCACTCATCTTGAGGGACATTAAAGTAACCCACAAACCCACATAATAACCTATTTATAATTTAAAAAACAAACATTTGTTAGGGTGCTAGTGATGTTGCCTCTTGGCCAGGGCTCTCTCTGTCTCAATGGGACTGGCCTTGTTGAATAAATACAAATATGTTTTTATCTACCCTGTGTCCTTCCATAATAGAAGCAGGGACTTTGCTGTTCTTTATTGTAAAAGGAGGATTTGTATAATGAGGATGAGGCTGAGATAGAGGTACAAGCAGAGGTACAGTAGAGGATGAGGTAGAGGTAGAGACTCAAACACACCAGCTTGCTGGCTTGTTTACAYACATATTCAATCAATCCTTATCCCAGTCTGCTATTCCCACATGCTTCAAGAGGGCCACCATGTTAGTGTTCCCAAGAACACTATCATGAAGTGCTTTGAGAGACTAGTCAAGGACCATATCACCTCCACCCTACCTGACACCCTAGACCCYCTCCAATTTGCTTACCGCCCCAATAGGTCCACAGACGACGCAATCGCAATCACACTGCACACTGCCCTAACCCATCTGGACAAGAGGAATACCTATGTAAGAATGCTGTTCATCGACTACAGCTCAGCATTTAACAACATAATACCCTCCAAACTCGTCACTAAGCTCGAGACCCTGGGTCT
>NW_019943554.1:72695-81026 GCF_002910315.2 Salvelinus sp. IW2-2015
GAGCAAAAGCACAGACAAAATCTTCTAGCGAAAGACCCCTGGTTCTACAGCTTTTTAAAACGGTGTTGGCATATTATGCTGGCCACAAAACAATAGACACTCGGCTGCCAGGTAAAGATGCATTATCCTCTTTTCCAGCAGGACATAATGACCTAAACACAGGCCAAATCTACGCTGGAGTTTGAACGAGTTTTAGCATTTTGACTTAAATCTGCTTGAAAATCTAATGGAAACCTGAACATGGCTGTTTAGCAATGATCAACACAAAATGTGACAGAAGCATGAATTATTTTTGAAAAGAAAATAGGAAATGCTTTCCCAAATTCCAGGTGCAATTCTCTTAGAGACTTTACCCCAGAAAGGGATTCTAACATGTAATTGACTCAGGGGGTTGAAACTATTTTATCTTATTCGGACGATATTATTAGTGTTTTTTTTTCTCATTAATATTTCTTTCCTTTGACATTACATAGTATTTTTGTTGAAAGATTGTTAACATTAAATCCATTTTAATCCACTTTGTAATTAATTTCTGAAGGCACTGTAGCTAAAAGCTACAGTGGCCTTGGCAAAAGTAATTTCACCCCCTTGGCGTTTTCTATTTTGTTGCATTACAACCTGTAATTTAAAATTGATTTTATTTGAATTTCATGTAATGGACATACCAAAATAGTCCAAATTGGTGAAGTGAAAATGGAAAAAAAATACTTTTTGTTTATTTAAAAAAAAAAATTGCAACCATTAATTCAGAAGTCACATAATTAGTTAATTAAAGTCCACTGTGTGCAATCTACGATCCATGATCCTGTCAAATGATCTCGGTAATAAATATACAACCTGTTCTGAAAGGTGGCCCCAGAGTCTGCAACACCACTAAGGCAAGGGGCACACCAAGCAAGCAGCACTATGAGACCAAGGAGCTCTCCAACAGGTCATGGACAAGTTTGTGGAGGAAGTACACGACAATCAGGTTGGTTTGGGTCCTTATTGGGTTTACAAAAAAATATTATCAGAAACTTTGATAACATCCCGGGAACGGAGACATTAAAATTACTATATATTTTTAACGCAAAGGAAGAATATGTGCACCGCTTTAACGTAAATCACGTTTATGTCTGCACACAAGAGAGGGCCGGCCACAAACAAGCAGCAATTGCAAGATAACTTCATGTGACCAGACAATCTAAGGTGAGGCATTTAATCAGAGAGAGATCCAATACAAAGAGACAAAAGATAAAGCGTGACAAACGGAGGGCTTGGGTCGCGAAGTGCACTACAAGAGGATGAAATTGTCGATTAAACTCTTGTCCAATACAAGGAACAATCAACTGTTTATTTAATGTCAACTGGTGTGATCAACTCACAACAGAGCATTACCGGGGCTTTACGGCAGAGGGGAGCCAGAGAAGAAAATAAAGGCAAGAACCACTGTTTGGTGTTCGCACAACAGGCATGTGAGACACGATATCGCAACCTAAAACAATGAGGGGAACGAGAGGATAGGGGAACTAAGAAGGTACTGCTGTGTCATAGAATGAGAACTATAAAGGAAACTTAGAGCTTTTGGTTCCATCAAGCCGAAAACGCTATAGATTCTGGCGGCACTTAGAACCCCCAACTCACCTGCCTCTTATCACCCTGAGAACATTCACCATAAATGCAGCCCTTTGAGCAGTGAAGACACTGGTGGTGGCTGAATTTCATGCCTTGCTTATTGAAAGGCTATACGCTTATTTTCCATCAGCAAGGACTGGAAAATCGGTGGTCGGAAAATTTGATAGGGTTGGAGATTGTATGAGATGGTGGCTTAACAACTACAAGCTCAAAATTCTTGATGTGGAAATTAACCATTGTTTGGCGAAGCTTTCTTCCTAAGAGATTTGATATGACTGGGACCCAGAAGTTAGGTCCTCCATGTAAACTTCCAGCAGGACAATGACCCTAAGCATACGATGAAGCAAACACTCAAGGGTATAAATTGGTTAATATAAAGGGCCCATTGGGGTAATTAACATTTAATGAATCCCGTTGGACCATTCGGCTAGTCCAATGGATAGGCTCCAAAGACCTCCAATTGGTAAATTGAAGAATAACTGTGGTATGACTTCACCACGCATTGCCTGTCACATCAAGCGGAACCATCCCAACTTCTGGAGCTGGAGCAGTTTTGCCTTGTTAAGAATGGCAAAGATCCAGTGGCTAGATGGTGCCAAGCTTATAGAGACATACCCAAAGGCGTTAGACTTTGCAGCTGTAAACATTCGCGGCAAAACCACGCCAATCATGCCGCCTAGGCAAACATGCACCCAAAAAAGGATTGGGTTAGAGACATGTTGCAGGGGTTGAGGGACTCTTAGATTAGGATAAGCATAAGCTCTACGTTTTCCACAGTTTTTTTTGAATATTAAAATTGTTCGGTTGCTCTCGCATTTAATCTCACCAATAATAAAATATTTTGCATCTGCGGAAAGTGGATAAGGAACAAAGGAGGAGCATGATTGTGTTCAATCAAATGAATACAAAGACCGCCTATTGAGAGCCAATGGAAAATCAGCTTAATTTCTCTGAGCTGATCCTTCAGGTTGTAGGTGGGAAGCCCAATTAGGAGAGGAGAATAATAATGCCAACAGAACATGGGGTGGAGGGGTAGGCTCATTCGGAGTCGGTTTAAGCCACTGTATATGTTCCTAGCAAACACAATGATAGAAACCACAAGCCAGGTTGTCTGTTATCGAAGAGATGGAATGGTCGCAAAAATACGTCAGCATTCACTCTGTTTTAACACTTCTATCTCTATAATGCGATGGGTTTGGTCGGGAAGTTGGCTATCATTATGTTGTAGATGTCTTGATTGAGATTATCGAGAGACAAGTCCTCTGGACGTTCCTCCTCAAGGAGTAAACCTGTCAGTGTTCACAGGCCTGTTTTTTGTTCCTATTGAGAACACTCGATCAACATGGTATATACGTAAATCACGTAAAGTCAATACTATGAAATCGTCAGATTCTTGTTCTATACCCCTGGCATTTCCATCAGTACTGGGGCTCGACCTCAGGCTGTTTTCTAGAGGAGTTGAAAGACCGGGACGCGTGCTGATGTCTGTAAGTATGAACGGATCGCAGAACGCGTTAGTACGACAACGTTCCACAGGCACAGCTCGACGTACAGGAAGTCAGCCGTTGGCCAAGCACCTGTTTTAAGACAATACGACCATCTATTAGCGACTTCAGGTTGAACAATCTTAACGGGAACACAAGCACAGCCCATCTCACGATCCAAGAGGCCACAGGGTCCTGATCGGGCTGGCTCTGTCTGTCTGCTATGACATCTAGCGCTGTGGTGGGATCCTGAAGATCGAACGGGCCCACTGTCACTTTCTTGACAGGGGACTACAGTTAAAGTAACGGGTTCACGTAAACCCACCATCATCTGAAAGCCTAACATGTGGTACTGAACTTAAAAAAACAAACAATGGTGCTTGTTAGGCAAGGTCCTCGAGAAGGAGAGAGAGGAGAAAGGAATGCTAGTGGAGAGGGAGGGTGGCCAATTATCGCAGTGGACGCATGTGGCTTCTCTCTGTCTCAAATGGCGATTCATAGAGCTCTTCTCTTTCAACAGGGGACAGTTTGACATAATACACAAGGAGGGATGATTTTTTATCTAGACCAGGGAGAAACCTACTCTGTCGCCTCTTCAGATATAAGCAGACTGGACCCTTAGGCCCGACACAAACTACTGCAGCATAAATACTCGCAGATAATAGAGGCTGAGACAGGAAGGGGGAGGTGCGAGGTTGCGGGCTAGCTTCTGTGGCCTTCTATTGTAAAAGGAGGATTTGTATATGAGGAATGAGGTGAGATAGAAGGTACAAGCAGAGGGTACAGTCAAGAGGCCACTGAGGGTAACGAGAGCTACGAGAAACTCAAACACACCAGCTTGCTGGCACATGGGTTTAGCGAAACCAATTATTCAAACCATTTCATAGGATGCGGCTATAATCCCAGTTACTGCATACCTTGAATCCCCACATGCTTCAAGAGGGCCCCATGTTAGTGTTCCCAAGAAGCACTATCATGAAGTGCCTTTGAGGAGACTAGTCAAACTGGACTCATTTAATCAAGAGTCCACAAAACTGGAGGCAACCTGACAGGGCCCCTCCAGTCATCCCGCCTCTCACCAATTTTGCTTACAAGAGCCCCATTAGGAGGGAATATCAACAGACCCACCAAATTACTACCCGGAGCGACCAAGGGCCACTGGTTATAATAGGCCGCATTGATAGGTATCCATCAGATGCCGCACGGCAAATGCCGCAAAGTGCACAGAGGAAAGGATTCTGACACACTGCGGGCTAATTCAGTGACCATTCTGGACAAGAGGAATACCTATGTAAAGAATGCTGTCTATCGACTACAGCTCAGCATTTAAACAACATATAAATACCCTACTCAAACATCAGCAATCTGGTACACCCTGGTCTCGACTCCGCCCTGTGCAACTGGTCCTGGACTTCCTGACGGGCCGCCCCCAGGTGGTGAGGGTAGGTAACAACATCTCCACCCACTGATCCTCAACACTGGGGCCCCACAAGGGTGATTTCTCAGCCCTCTCCTGTACTCCTGTACACCCATGACTGTGTGCCATGCACGCCTCCAACTCAATCACAAGTTTGCAGACGACACTACAGTGGTAGGCTTGATTACCAACAATGACGAGACGGCGTAAAGGGAGGAGGTGAGGGCCCTCAGAGTGTGTGTCAGGAAAATAAACTCACACTCAATGTCAACAAAACATAGGAGATGATCGTGGACTTCAGAAAACAGCAGAGGGAGCTGCCCCCTATCCAATTGACGAGACAGTAGTGGAGAGGGTGGAAAGATTTGTTCTCGGCGTACACATCACGGACAAACTGAAATGGTCCACCCACACAGACAGTGGTGTGAAGAAGGCACAGCAGCGACTCTTCAACCTCAGGAGGCTGAAGAAATTCGGCTTGTCACCAAAAACAAACACACACACACACACACAACCCACGCACGCACGCACGCACACACACCACACACACACACACACACACTTACACACAAACACACACAGTACCGCCCTTGTGTCTTCATCAGTTATAATTGAATTGTATAATATTTAAAATTCTCCTTTGCCTCTGCAGTCAATGACATACCCCGACAAATCCTTACAAATGCTTAAAGCATTTTCGCAAAAATCCTTGATAATCTGAAAGAGAGATCACTTAGGATTCAAACCACGGCCCTACAGTACACTATATACTGTAGCTGCACAACCCTTCAAACTAGAGGATTCGGCTATTTCAGCACACCCGTTGCTGACAGGTGTATAAAATCGAGCAACAGCCATGCAATTTCCATAGACAAACTTGGCAGTAGAATGGCCTTACTGAAGAGCTCAGTGACTTTCAATGTGGCACCGTCATAAGATACCACCTTTCCAACAAGTCAGTTCATCAAATTTCTGCTAGAAATGCACCGGTCAGCATCGAAGTGGTAGGCCACAGATGCTCACAAAATGGGAACGGCGAGTGCAGAAGCACATAGCGACACTCACTACCAAGTTCCAAACTGCCTCTGGGAGCAACATCAGCACAAGAACTGTTCATCAGGGATCTTCATGAAGTGGGTTTCCATGGCCATGCAGCTGCACACAAGCCTAAGATCACCATGCACAATGCCAAGCGMCGGCTGGAGTGGTGTAAAGCTCGCCGCCATTGGACTCTGGAGCAGTGGAKACWCYTTCTCTGGAATGATGAATCACGCTTCACCATCTGGCATTCGGACAAATCTGGGTTTGGCAGATGCCAGGAGAACGCTACCTGCCCCAATGCATAGTACCAACTGTAAAGTTTGGTGGAAGAGGAATAATGGTCTGGGGCTGTTTTCTTGGTAAGGGCTAGGCCCCTTAGTTCCAGTGAAGGGTAATCTTAACGCAACAGCTTACAATGACATTCTACATGATTCTGTGTTTCCAACTTTGTGGCAACAGTTTGGGGATAGCCGTTTCCTGTTTCAGCATGACAATGCCCCCGTGCACAAAACAAGGTCAATACAGAAATGGTTTGTTGAGAACGGTGTGGAAGATATTGACTGGCCTGCACAGAACCCTGACCTCAACCCCATCAAACACATTTGGGATGAATTGGAATGCCGACTGAGAACCAGGCCTAATTGCCAAACAATATGCTCTTGTGGCTGAATGGARGCAAGTCCCAGCAGCACTGTACCAACATCTAGTGGAAAGCCTTCCCAGAAGAGTGGAGGCTGTTATAGCAGCAAAGGGGGGACCAACTCCATATTAATGCCCATGATTTTTAAATGAGATGTTCGACGAGCAGGTGATTGTGGAAGAGATGTTTGACGAGCAGGTGTCCACATACTTTTGGTCATGTAGTGTATGTGCAGTGCAGTGCAGAGCATCAATAACTCACTGGTATTATCTCTGATTATTGCTTGTTGATTCTTTCTCTCTCACATATCTCTCCCTCTGCCTCAATTTCTTCCTCTCCTTCCCTTAATCCTCTTATTCCCTCTCCTCTCCATCCACTCCTTCTCCTTTGTAGCCTCCCCATCCCCTCTCTGACCTCACGGTAATAGCTGTCTACTGGTATCCATCTGACCCTTCCCATGGTAATATATTTTAGTGGTTCAGTGTCTCCTCTCAGCAGTTTAGAATACATCCTCAGGAGGTTCAGTATCTCCTCTCAGCAGTTTAGAATACATCCTCAGGAGGTTCAGTATCTCCTCTCACGCAGTTTAGAATACATCCTCAGGAGGTTCAGTGTCTCCTCTCAGTAGTTTAGAATACATCCTCAGGAGGTTCAGTGTCTCCTCTCAGTAGTTTAGAATACATCCTCAGGAGGTTCAGTGTCTCCTCTCAGCAGTTTAGAATACATCCTCAGGAGGTTCAGTGTCTCCTCTCAGTAGTTTAGAATAACATCCTCAGGAGGTTCAGTGTCTCCTCTCAGAGTTTAGAATACATCCTCAGGAGGTTCAGTGTCTCCTCTCAGTAGTTTAGAATACATCCTCAGGAGGTTCAGTGTCTCCTCTCAGCAGTTTAGAATACATCCTCAGGAGGTTCAGTTTCCTCTTCAACAGTTTAGAATACATCCTCAGGAGTTTCAGTGTCTCCTCTCAGCAGTTTTAGAATACATCCTCAGGAGGTTCAGTGTCTCCTCTCAGCAAGTTTAGAATACATCCTCAGGAGGTTCAGTGTTCCTCTCAGCAGTTTTAGAATACATCCTCAGGAGGTTCAGTATCTCCCTCCAGCAGTTTAGAATACATCCTCAGGAGGTTCAGTATCTCCTCTCAGTCAGTTTAGAAATACATCCTCAGGGAGTCAGTGTCTCCTCTCAGCAGTTTAGAAATACATTCCTCAGGAGGTTCAGTGTCTCCTCTCAATAGCAGTTTTTGTAGAATACATCCTCAGGAGGTCTTCAGTATCTCCTCTCAGCAGTTTAGAATACATTCTCAGGAGGTTCAGTATCTCCTCTTCAGCAGTTTAGAAATACATCCCTCAGGAGGTTCAGTGTCTCCTCTCAGCAGTTTAGAATACATCCTCAGGAGGTTCAGTGTCTCCTCCTCAGCAGTTTTAGAAGTACATCCTCAGGAGGTTCAGTGTCTCCTCTCAGCAGTTTAGAATACATCCTCAGGAGTTCAGTGTCTCCTCTCAGCAGTTTAGAATACATCCTCAGGAGGTTCAGTGTCTCTCTCAGCAGTTTAGAATACATCCTCAGGAGGTTCAGTGTCTCCTTCTCAGTAGTTTAGAATACATCTCAGGAGGTTTCAGTGTCTCCTCTCAGCTATTAGAATACATCCTCAGGAGGTTCAGTGTCTCCTCTCAGCAGTTTAGAATTACATCCTCAGGAGGTTCAGTGTCTCCTCTCAGTAGTTTAGAATACATCCTCAGGAGGTTCAGTGTTCTCCTCTCAGTAGTTTAGAAATACCATCTCAGGCAGGTTCAGTGTCTCCTCTCAGTAGTTTGAGAATACATCCTAAGGAGGTTCAGTGTCTCCTCTCAGTAGTTAGAATACATCCTCAGGAGGTTCAGTGTCTCCTCTCAGCAGTTTTAGAAATACATCCTCAGGAGGTTCAGTGTCTCCTCTCAGTCAGTTTTAGAATCACGTCCTCAGGAGGTTCAGTGTCTCCTCTCAGTAGTTAGAATACATCCTCAGGAGGTTCAGTGTCTCCTCTCAGTAGTTTAGAATACATCCTCAGGAGGTTCAGTATCTCGTCTCAGCAGTTTAGAATACATCCTCAGGAGGTTCAGTGTCTCCTCTCAGGTCAGGTCCAGAGTTTAGAATGT
>NW_019943554.1:86693-89253 GCF_002910315.2 Salvelinus sp. IW2-2015
AGTTCTCCTCTCAGCAGTTTAGAATACATCCTCAGAGAGCAGGGCCTAAAATGAACACCAACCACCTGCCAAATGCGGGTAGATTTGGATTGGGTGTAAGAGTGTTATTTCACTAGCCACGTTGGCTGGTCAGTCAGGGACCCTATGCAAGCATTTCACTCACATTTGTGAATAAAAATAGTCAAGTATGATCACATGTATAGTAAAATAAATGTTGCAGTAGCTGTTTTCAAAGTATTTCCGCCTTTTTTGTTTCATAGCTAGTAAATATATTGCACAAAGTCAAAGAACTACAATCCTATATAGTCTACTCTACCTCGCGCTGCAACACTGCCTGGCTAGAGGTTGTGTGCATGTGAAGAGGCTGAGTGAAAGGAGGGGGAGGTCACATCGTGCCAGGCTTTATCCGCTTTACTCAACTTGAGTGGGTTGAGTCACTGACGTGATCTTCCTGTCCGGTGGAGGAGATCTTCATGGGCTATACTCAGCCTTGTCTCCGGGTAGTAATTTGGTGGTCTGTTGATATCCCTCTAATGGTGTGAGGGCTGTGCTTTGGCAAAATGGGTCGGGTATATCCTCCTTGGTTTGCCCTGTCCGGTGGTATCGTCAGATGGGCCACAGTGTCTCCGACCCCTCCTGTCTCAGCCTCCAGTATTTATGCTGCGAGTAGTTTGTGTCGGGGGCTAGGGTCAGTCTGCTATATCTGGAGTATTTCTCCTTGTTATCCGGTGTCCTGTGTGAATTTAAGATGCTCTCTCTAATTCTCTCTCTCTTTTCTCCTCTTCTCTCCTCGGAGGACCTGAGCCCTAGGACCATGCCTCAGGGACTACCTGACCTGATGGACTCCTTGCTGTCCCCAGTCCACTGGCCGTGCTGCTGCTCCAGTTTCAACTGTTCTGGCATGTGGCTGTGGAACCCTGACCTGTTCACCGGACGTCTACCTGTCCAGACCTGCTGTTTCAACTCTCTTGAAAACAGCAGGAGCGGTAGTGAAACTCTTAATGATCGGCTATGAAAAGCTAACTGACATTTACTCCTGGAGGTGCTGACCTGTTACACCCTCGACAACCACTGTGTTATTATTATTCATTTGACCCTGCTGGTCATCTATGAACATTTGAACATCTTGGCCATGTTCTGTTATAATCTCCACCCGGCACAGCCAGAAGAGGACTGGCCACCTCTCATAGCCTGGTTCCTCTCTTGTTTTCTTCCTAGGTTCTGGCCTTTCTAGTGAGTTTTTCTTAGCCACTGTGCTTCTACACCTGCATTGCTTGCTGTTTGGGGTTTTAGGCTGGGTTTCTGTACACTTTGTGACATCAGCTGACGTAAGAAGGGCTTTATATATAKATTTGATTGATTAAAGCTGCAATATTTAACTTTTCGGGTGACCTGACCAAATTCACATAGAAATGT
Source organism: Salvelinus sp. IW2-2015 (assembly GCF_002910315.2). Taxonomy (NCBI): domain Eukaryota; kingdom Metazoa; phylum Chordata; class Actinopteri; order Salmoniformes; family Salmonidae; genus Salvelinus; species Salvelinus sp. IW2-2015. Next base: position 88,110 of record NW_019943554.1, read on the forward strand.
GAGTTATAGATCTGTCAAACTCATTGAAAGCAAGTCTAAGAAGTGGTAGACCTGTTCTATGTAAGSTATTTCTATGCRTCCRGTTCTTTAGTTTKGTTTTTGCGTCTCTTACTTCCGGTTTTGTACACCAGCTGAAAATACTATTTTTGGTTATTGAAAATATATTTCACAGCGGTTTAGATAATACAATGATTATCTGCACTGCTTGTTTTGTCACATAAACTGAAATTAGGCGAACTATTCGAATTTTTGTAACCAGGAAATGGTGGAGCGATTTTTGCATATTGCACCTTTAAAGTGAGGCATGAATGGCCAGAGAGCCATAGAGAATTCTATATTTGGCCTGGAATTGTCCCCAAATATGCCTGACAGATTCTCTGACGGTTGCAGATAGTTTGCCAATGTGAGAATGCGTACATATTCCTATGAGATTGGTCACAACCAACTCAAATTCAGTTTGGCATCAAAAGCAACAGCTGCCAGTGTGTTGGGATGCATCATTAGCAGGCTGTCTGCTCTTCAGTCTGCTCTTAGAAGGAGAGCATCACAAAGGTCCATTCCATCCAAATACTACAATTTAATATGTTGTTGTTTACCATAGCAATTAGTGATTCGTGCCAACGGTCGTTATGTCAAAGTCTCCTTGACTCCTGGTGTAGCAGCTGTAGCCAGAATGAGACACTCAGACACACCCAAGGCCATGACATTGCTCAATAASACTAGGCTGTGCCTCGTTTGAAGTAGTGCTTGTTTATATGTTGTCTGTTTATGTGTCGAGGGTTTTGGAGCATAGCAAAGGAATTTGCTTTGTAAAAATGACAAGACAATAACTATTCTGTTCTGTTCTATACTATTCCCAATGCCAGTCTGGCAGATCTGACTAATCTTCTTTTTTTATTTTTTATTTTTTTATTTAACCTTTATTAACCAGGTAGGCAAAGTTGAGAACACAGTTCTCATTTACAATTGCGACCTGGCCAAGATAAAGCAAAGCAGTTCGACACAAACAACAACACAGTAGTTACACATGGAGTAAAAACAAACAATAGTCAATAATACAGTGAAAAAAAAAAAAAAAGTCTATATACAATGTGAGCAAGTGAGGTGAGAATAAGGAGGTGAGGCAAACAAATATATGTATAAA
>NW_019943554.1:91542-101094 GCF_002910315.2 Salvelinus sp. IW2-2015
ACGGAAATTTTAAAGGAATAATGTACACAAGGTATGGATAGGATGTGAAATACAGTGGGGAAACCTAGGTATTGAGTGGATGATGAAGAGAGATATTGTCTCTAAAACATCATATGAAACTCAGGTGATGTCATCGCATATGGTGGTGGAATGAGAGGTTGCGAATGTATAGAGAGACAGGCATAGAATCTCTACAGTGAAATAAGCCAATAAGACACTAACCAGAACAGGCAATGGACAAGGCATATTACATTAAGGAGAGGCATGCTAAATTCGAGCGTGATCAAAACGGGGTCCAGTGAGTAGAAGGTTGGTTTGGGGTCGTGCCGATCCACTGACAGCTGGCCGCTGGTTATATGGCTATCGGTAGCAGCAGATAGAGTATGGAGGTCTGTTGATATGATGACCTCGTGCGTTTGCCGTCGGCTAGGTTTAGTGGGGTTCCGTGTGTGGGGTTCCGTGTGGTAGAGGGAATCAATTCCCAAATTGGCAAAATAGATATAGTGACCAAGGAAAAAATAAAATAAATTAACATAATAATAATAATAATAGCATTGCTCCAATATACTTGCTTCAAAATAGCAGCCGATAAGCAGCTAAACGATTTAGCGGGCCCCTCGATAGCGTCAGGTAACGTCGGACGGAGTTGCCAGTTGGATAAATCCCCTATTTATTTTGGGCAATAACGTCGGCAGCAGTCGCGGAGTCAGGTCGTGAAGGCCCAGGTGCGGGTTCCGTATCTGCAGCAGCCACAAAGAAACGGAGTCCGGAATGGTGATGGAACTCCTCAGCTGCTAGCTCCAACATGATAGAGTTTGCTCCAGGAGGTCGACCATAAACATAGTCACACGGTTTGCAGCTACGCTAGCTGCGAAATCAAGGCTTACAAGTTGTCCGAGGCCTTGCGCTGGAATCCTAGGGGAAACTGAGAGAAAAAAGCAGAATCTCCGAATGCCCGTCGAGGTCGCGTTGCAACAAAAATGCCGGAGTCATACATTAGCATTATCGAGCTAAAGAAAAGCTGAATGACAATACGTGGCGGCGGCTGAACACAGCTAGCCCCAGCCAAACCGGCTTAAATTCGGGGCAGCTAGATAGCTTCTGGCTAGCTATCGGGAGTAGCTTTCTGCGTTAGCTTTCATGCTAGCTTCTGAATTAGAGCCCCTGGCTAGCTTCCACGATGGATTTTTCAGAATTGAGGTAAATTATTACTTTTTGTTAATTGGTGAAGCGGGGTTGCAGGAAAGCTTTATGCAGGAAAGCTTTGTAGTTTGAGTTCCTTGATTAATAAAAAGATAAAAGATATGCGAAGAAAGGTGTAAATATATATATATTACAGACACGAACAATAACGATTCTAAAGTACTGTTCTATACTATGTCCAAGCCACCTTTGGCCAGATCTGATAATCTGGGGTATTTCTGTGTGTCAAATGAGTACACACGCACATACCATTGTACAGTTGATATCCAGTTCTGTATCCATCTGCAGATATATTCAAATGTCCGTGTCAGATCCCTACAGCAAACAGAAGTCCGTCTCTCTTCCTCTTTTCACCTCATATTTCCTGTCCAGCCTCCATAAAACAAAAAAAATATCCTATTAGCTTGCTGTCTTCCAGATATTCTCATAAAGCCCGTAGTATACTTATCCATTGTCTGTCTTCTTCCAGTATTTCTCATAAAGCCCTGTTAATCCTATTTGCTCGCTCTGTCTTCCAGTATTTCTCATAAAGCCCTGTTATAAACTTGGAACTGAGTTTTTGGCAGAACGACAATAAGGCTGTGTAGACAGGAAGGCCAATTCTGATATTTTTTCACAATTGTCTTTTGACCAATCAGAATCAGTTCTGGAAAAAGATCTGATGTGATCGTTTTTAGTGGAATTAGTGGAAAAAAGATCAGAATTGGTCTGCTTGTCTAAATACACAGATGTACTATCTAATCTAATTGAATCGTGCACTGAGCAGATAACACTGGCCCGACTGACTTACTTTTGGCGTTTTTGTGCATTTTCCATTCCTGGCGTCCTTGATGTAGGCCAATGTCCAGGAGATCAGTGTTCCTGTAAACAAGCAACAGAAAATAGAGTGATAAGATTCAGTCACATGTGGGTTTGCCAGTGTGGGTGTGGCACCTGTGTAAGATAGTGGATAGGAAACACATCAGCCTTTGTGCCTGGGGGAACCCTTTGGAGAGGATGTGATGTGTATCACTAGTCTAGAAACATGCTGTAAACACTCACTCTCGTTACAGTAACACACTCATCTCGTACAGTAACCACACATCACTGTCGTACAGATAACAACACTCACTGTCGTACAGTAAACACACTCACGTCGTACAAGTAACTACACCACTAGTCGTACAGTAACACTCTTCTACTGTCGCTACAGTAACACACTCACTTCCGATACGAGTAACACACCACTGTCGTACCAGTAACACACTCACTGTCGTACAGTAACACACTACTTCGTACAGTACACTCTCACTGTCGTACAGTAACACACTCACTGTCGTACAGTAACACACTCACTGTCGTTACAGTAACACACTCACTGTGTCGTACAGTAACACACTCACTGTCGTACAGTAACACACTCGCTGTCGTACAGTAGCACACTCGCTGTCGTACAGTAACACCACTCAACTGTCGTACAATAACACACTCACTGTTCGTACAGTAACACACTCACTGTCGTACAGTAGCACACCTCACTGTCGTACAATAACACTCTTGTGTTGTTAGCAGTAGCAATTAGACAACAGAGTAGGTAACACATATCCCTAAGTGGACTGATGTCCTGCCAAACAGTGGATACACACACTCATCAGTACACACACACACACAACACACACACACACACCACACACACACACACACACACACACACACACACACACACACACACACACACACACACACACACACACACACACATACACACACACAGTGACGATGTACCTGTGATCTTTTTCTCTCATTCTCTGCTCACAAATGGAGTGCTGTTTGTTGCAGACATTGCAAGCTTTATACAGTCTGATATCGCTAGTCCCATCAAACAATCTTGCATTGTGAAAAGAACGCCAGAGTCTCACTTACTGTAGGCCTATTTGGAAAGTAATGATTAGTATTTGTCTTCTTTTTGTTTGGTAACACCAACCTGTCTCTCACCTCCGCTCAGAAATGGCTACGAGGGGAGCAGCACACGCCGGTCAAGTTTACGACTCTATCCACAGGTTTTGCACCTTTCGTTATTTGGTGTGTGTTGACATCCTACGTAGTGTATGTGTATATTAGCACTCTGACTAGGCTGGGCTGAATGACTAGAGGTCAATGTAGCAGGCCATTACAGGGTTCTACTCAAGCCTTACTCTCAACGAAGCATCTCTCTTTCTCTTTCTCTCTCTCTCTACCTCTGCTCTCTCCTTTTCTCTCCRTCTCTCTTGCTAATGAAAGAAGGATATGAGGAAGGAACCATATTTTGATTTACATATGTCTCTCTCCACCAGGGCTCTCACTAACCACATCTGAAATACCACAGCACCCCTGCTCCGAATGTAGGTRTAGACTTCACTAAGGATCCATTATTGATTCAGAATTCCACATTCCATTTGAGAGTTCCAGTTCCACGGTCTTAGCTAGTCTAAAAGCACTGTTGATGTTACTCAAAGTGTGGGTACTGAAATATTGACAATACATAGAGGCATTGGAGGCGGCCTGACATTGGCAAGTGTTCTAGTTCTCGGTCTATGGGATTAAAATAATACAATTACATTTACATTTAAGGGAGCACCCCCCCCCTATCCAAATCGACGGGACAGCAGTGCAGAACGTGGAAAGTTTTATGTTCCTCGGTGTACATATCACCGACAAACTGAAATTCTCCACGCACACAGACAGTGTGGTGAAGAAGGCGCAATAGCGCCTCTTCAAATCAAATCAAAGTTTATTTGTCACATACACAGTGAAATGCTTACTTACACGCTCTAACCAATAGTGCAAAAATGGTATTAGGTGAACAATAGGTAAGTAAAGAAATAAAACAACAGTAAAAAGACAGGCTATATACAGTAGCGAGGCTACATAGAGACATCGGTTAGTCAGGCTGATTGAGGTAGTATGTACATGTAGATGGTTAAAGTGACTATGCATATATGATGAACAGAGAGTAGCAGTAGCGTAAAAGAGGGGTTGGCGGGTGGCGGGACACAATGCAGATAGCCCGGTTAGCCAATGTGCGGGAGCACTGGTTGGTCGGCCCAATTGAAAGTAGTATGTACATGAATGTATAGTTAAAGTGACTATGCATATATGATAAACAGAGTGTAGCAGCAGCGTAAAAAGAGGGGTTGTGAAGTGGTTGGGGTAGCCATTTGATTACCTGTTCAGGAGTCTTATGGCTTGGGGGGAATAGGCTTTATCGTACCTCTTCACGACTGTCTTGGTGTGTTTTGGACCATTCTAGTTTGTTGTTGACTTAGTCAACGCCGCTGTGACACCAAGGCGAAAGACATCTTGGAAAGCGTCTCAACACTGCTCCCACTACAGCCCCGTCGACGAGAATTGACCGGGTGTGCTCGCTCGTCCTCCTTTCTGTGATCCACACATCATCGTCCTATAGTCTTGGTTTACGTTTGAGGGATAGGTTGTTATTCCTGCACCCCCGCGCCATGTCTCCTGACTTCCTCCCTAATAGGCGCTCTCGTTGTTGTCGGTGATCAGGCCTACCACTTTTTTGTCATCTGCACAAACTCAATATGGGTGTGGAGTCCGTCGGCCTGGCCACTGGCAGTGGCGGTGAACAGGGATACATGGGGCGAAACTGAGCACACACACCCCTGGGGAGCTCCAGTGTGAGCGATCAGGCTGGCAGATTTTTACTACCTACCCTCCACCACTGGGGGCAGGCCCGTCAGGTGAAGTTCCAGCGAATCGTTGCTAGAGGGAGGTGTTTAGTCCACAGGATTCCCTAGCGCTTAGTTGATGAACTTTGAGGCTATATGTGTTGAACGCTGCAGCTTAGTCAATAGAATACATTCTCACATAGTGTTTCCGTTTGTCCAGGGCGGAAAGGCAGTGTGAGTGCAATAAGCACGATTGCATCATCTGTGATTCTGTGTTGCGGCGGTATGCAAATTGGAGTGGCGTTCCATAGGTTTGGGATATGATGTTGATGTGCTACCATTCAGCAAACCTTTCAACAGCACTTCATGTCTACAGACCGTGCATGCGGGTCTTAGTCATTATTGGCAGGTTGCTTTGGTGTTCTTCGTGCACAGGGACTATGGGGCTGCCTTGAAAACATGTGTATTACAGGACTACAATTCAAGGGACCATGTGTAAAAATGTCACATGAAGACATCCTGCCAGTGGTCCGGCACATGCCCGAGCCACACAGTCCTGCGTATTCCATCTGCGCCCCGCAGCCTTGTGTAAAATGTGACCTGTTTAAAGTTCCTTTACTCACGTCGGCGCTATGTAGAGCGTTGATCATCCACAGTCCGTCCGGAAGCAGCTGATGCTCGTCATGCACTGCCTCAGTATTGCTTGCCTCAAAGCGAGCCTAGAAGTGATTTAGCTCCGCTCTGCGGAGGCATTTGTCACTGTGGCTGGCTTCCCTTTGTAGTCCTGTAATAGTTGCAACCCTGCCACATAAGACAGCTGTCCAGAGCCATGATAGTATGATTCAATCTTAAGCCCTGTTTGTCGCTTTGCCTGTTTGATGGTTCGTCGGCAGAGCATAGCAGGATTTCTGTGTAAGCTTCCGGGTTAGAGTCCTGCACTCTGTGAAACGGCAAGCTCTACCACTTTACGCTCATCCCTGCGAAATGTTGCATTAATCCATTGGCTTCTGCTGGTTGGAGTGATGTACGTACAGCCACCTGTGGGAACGACGTCCTCATTGCACTGTATTGATAAAGCAGTGACTGATGTGGGGTATGCCTCAATGCCATTGGAAGAATCCCGGAAACATGTTCCAGTCGTGTGATAGCAAAAACACTCCTTGTAGTTTAGCATCCAGCTTCATCTGACCCACTTTTTTATAAGACCGAGCACTGGTCTTCCTGCTTTAATTGTTGTTGTAAAGCGGAATCAAGAGATAGAGTTGTGGTCGGATTTACCAATGGCAGGTGAGGAGAGCTTTGATACGCGTCTCTGTGTGTGGAGTACAGGTGATCTGGATTTTTTCCCCCTTCTGTTGGCACATTTCACATGTTGATTAGAAATCTTGGTATAGAACTGATTTACGATTTCCCTGCATTTTAAAGTCTCCGGCCACTAGGAGCGCCGCCTCGGGTGAGTGGTGTCCTGTTTGCTTATTTCCTTATACAGCTGACTGAGTTTGGTCTATTGCCAGCATCTGTCTAGTGGTGCTAAATAAACAGCCACGAAAAGTATACTGAAAACTCTCTGGGCAAGTAGTGTGGCCCTGCAAGTTTTATCAACAAATATTACACATATACTCTCATTTCTTCAGCCTCACCTCAGGAGGCTGAAGAAATTGCTGTTCAGCCCAAAAGCACCTCACATAACTTCTACAGATTGCACAAGTGAGCAGGCATTCTGACGGGCTGTATCACCGCCTGGTACGGCAAACGCACCGCACAACCGCAGGCTAGACGTATAGCGTCTAGTGGTAGTCGTGTCGGCAGGACGGCTTCACCGAGGCATAGCTAGTTGCTCAGGAGACCAGGACCGATGTCACAGGAAGGCCAAAAAAGATCGATGAGACAATAACCACCCGAGCCACTACCTGTTTCACCCCGCTCCCACCCAGACAGCCGAGTCAGTTACAGGTGCATCAAGTGGACAGGAGAGATCAAAAAACAGCCCTTCTATCTTTCCAAGCGCATCAGATTGTTAAAACAGCCACCCACTGGCAGAGAGCGGCTGCCTACCTACAGACTTGATATCATTGCGCCACTTTATTTAAATGACACACTAGTCACTTTAATAATGGCCTTTAAGAATTTTACAATCTCGCAATTACTCAATCTCATATGTATGTATATCCTGTATCCGTCACTATTCTATTCTTTACTATCTTTGCATCTAGCCGCTCTGGTCACTGTCAATCCATAACTTGTAACTATATATTTCTCAATCCCATTCCTTTACTAGATTGTGTGTATTAGGTTTGTTGTGGAATTTGTTAGATATTAGATTTGTTGTGAATTGTTAGATATTACCTGTTGATACTGCTCGCACTGTCAATCTAGAAGCAAAGCATTTACGCTACACTCACAGCAATAACAATCTGCTAACATGGTATGTGACAATAAAATTCATGTTTTACATTTTTCTGACTATAGATGTTCAATATTAAAGTGATTTCACAAATAAGTGTATTCAATCGAAGGAAAGACAACCACCAAATCACGATTAAATCAAACATGTATCCCTACCACTAAAAATAAGTGTGAAGTACAATTATTTGGGTCAAAAATGACCTAAAACTACACTGGTAGTTGTTGGAAAGAGACGGCGACAGAACGCATCACAAGTAATCTTCTCGTCACGACTAACGTACATGAGCAATGACACGCAGCCGCTCACAGTCAAATTGGTTAGGGAGAGAAGAGGGAGCCTATCTTCTATACCATGCCTATTTCACGCTGATTTTGCTACAACGTTCTCTGAGACCAGCCTGTAATATGATTAGTGTGTAAACTTGGGAACTCCCTTACCGCGGCATGAAGGAAACTCTGTCCCAAAAAGCACTTTAGTTCCTACATAAGGTACTACTTTTGACCAGAGTCCTCTTGCCCATATGGTCCCGTGTCAAAAATTGTTGCAATTTGTAGGGAATAGGGTGCCATTTGAACGGAAGCCTAATCCTTTCTGGAGTCTGAGCCTTCGGTCAAACAGTCAACCTTACGTCAAAGAATCTGCTATCGGACTAATTTCTCTCCTATGTCTCTCTCCATCTGTACTCTCTCTCTTTTCTTTATGTCCATTCTCTCTCTCAATCTAGCTCTTGAGATTGAGGCCATGAGTGGAGAATAACCATGGCTGAGCAGGTGAACTGGACTGGCTGCCACCAGGATGTTCTGTCCAAATACGATACCATATCCTCCACATATACTGCCACCACTTTTGATCAGGGCCATAGGCATAAACCAACAACTGGCACTACTCAGGAAAGACAAGCCATATATAGTTATAAGAACAATCCAGATGAAAGGAATATACCTTGTTTGATTATGTGCAGCACATATCCATATGATGATTTACTACAGAGCACTTCATTCCTACCTTCTACACTCCTTTAACAACTGCGGTCTTATATCCCCTCTCAACTTAAACATCAGTGTCCAGAGCAGCTTACGATCACTGTACCTGTACCAGCCAATCTGTACAATAGCACCACCCAACTACCTCTATCCCCCATATTGTTATTATCTTCTGCTCTTTTGCACCCAGATCTCTATTTGCACATCATCATATCTGCACATCTATCCCACTCCCCAGTGTTAATGCTAGAATTGTAATTTATTGTTGCCTGTATGGCCTATTATTTGCCCTTACCTCCCTACTCTTTCTACATTGCCACACACTGTACATGAGATTGTTCTATGTGTTATTGACTGTATGTTTGTTTATGTGTAACCCTCTGTGTTGTTGTTTTTGTAAGAGCACTGCTTTGCTTGTATCTTGGCAGGTCGCAGTTGTAAATGAGAACTTGTTTCTCAAGCTGCCTACCGTGCGTATAAATAAAGGTGCTGAAATAAAAAAAACAACAACATGTACAGTACATACCAAAAGTTATGTGGCGGCTTGCTCGGCCATGATAACCATTTCATGGAAGCTCCAGGACGAACAGTTTTTGTGTTCACGTTGCCTACCAGAGCAGTTTGGAACTCGGTAGGAGTGTTGCAACGAGGTGACAGGACGATTTTTAACAGCTTCAAAGGCAGCAGCAACCTCGGCCGGTCCCTTCTGGTGAACTTGTGTGCCTACCACATTCGTGGCTGTCCGTTGTTTGCCGCTTAGAGATTTCCACTTCACCAATAACAGCACGTACATTTGACCGGCTGCAACTCTAGCAGGCAGAAATTTTACAAAACTGACTTGTTGGAAAGTGCATTCGCTAAGGACAGTGCCCCATTGAAAATCCACTGAGCCTTATCATGTAAAAGCCACTCTACTGCCAATGTTTGTCTATGGAGATTGCATGGCGGTGTGGCTCAATTTTATACACCTGTTCAGCAACAAGGAGTCACTAGAGCGCAAATAGCCAAGTAAAGCTCCCCCCGGCCAAGCCTCCCCGAACCCGGGACAACGCTGGGCCAATTGTATTTGTGCCCCTTGTGGTGACACAAGACTGTGCAATGTCAGCGCAGATACTGTTTACGTCTGGAGCTTCATGAATGGGTTTCATTCAGACCTTCAAGGGGACCATGACACAACAATCCCAAGGAATGTCCGAAAAACGTCCTTGGGGATGTCCCACGACAAACTGGAAATAGACAAAACTTCAGGGACAGGACGCAAACGTCCAAAAAAACATCCTGCGAGGATGTCCCTGCTGGACAAACGGGAAAT
>NW_019943554.1:101119-117148 GCF_002910315.2 Salvelinus sp. IW2-2015
GCTAGCTATCTCGAATTAGAGCCCCTGGCTAGCTTCCACGATGGATTTTCAGATTGAGCGCTAAATATACTTTTTGTTAATTGGTGAAGCGGGGTTGCCCAGGAAAGCTTTATGGCAGAAAAGCTTTGTAGTTTAGTTCCTTGGATAATAAATAGATCAAAAGATATGCGAAGAAAGGCTGTAAATATATATATGATTACAGGACACGAACAATACGGAACAGAAAAAAGACGTCTGCAACTGTCCTAAGCCACCCTTGCGCACGAGAATAATCTGGGGGTATTTCTGTGTGCAAATGAGTACACACGCACATACCATTGTACAGTGATATCCAGTTCTGTATCCATCTGCAGATATATTCAAATGTCCGTGTCAGATCCCTACAGCAAACAGAGCCGTGTCTCTCTCTTCCTCTTTCACCTCATATTCCTGTCCAGCCTCCATAAAACAAAAAAAATATCCTATTAGCTTGTCTGTCTTCCAGTATTTCTCATAAAGCCCTGTTATATATCCTATTTGCTTGTCTGTCTTCCAGTATTTCTCATAAAGCCCTGTTATATCCTATTTGCTCGTCTGTCTTCCAGTATTTCTCATAAAGCCCTGTTATAAACTTTGGAACTGAGTTTTTGGCAGAACGACAATAAGGCTGTGTTTAGACAGGAAGGCCAATTCTGATATTTTTTTCACTAATTGGTCTTTTGACCAATCAGATCAGTTCTGGAAAAGATCTGATGTGATCTTTTTAGTGGAATTAGTGGAAAAAAGATCAGAATTGGTCTGCTTGTCTAAGATACACAGATGTACATCTGAATCTAATTGAATCGTGCACTGAGCAGAAATCACTGGCCCGACTGACTTACCTTTGGCGTTTTTGTGCATTTTCCATTCCTGGCGTCCTTGATGTAGGCAATGTCCAGGAGATCAGTGTCCTGTAAACAAGCAACAGAAATAGAGTGATAAGATTCAGTCACATGTGGGTTTGTCCAGTGMGRGTGTGTGTGCACYTGTGTAAGATAGTGGATAGGAAACACATCAGCCTTTGTGGCCTGGGGGAACCCTTTGGAGAGGATGTGATGTGTATCACCTAGTCTAGAAACACAAACACTCACTGTCATAGAGTAACACACTCACTCTCGTACAGTAACACACTCACTCTCGTACAGTAACACACTCACTGTCGTACAGTAACACACTCACTGTCGTACAGTAACACACTCACTGTCGTACAGTAACACACTCACTGTCGTACAGTAACACTCTCACTGTCGTACAGTAACACACTCACTCTTGGGTCGTACAGTAACAACTCGCTGTCGTTACAGTAGCACACTCGCTGTCGTAACAGTAACACCTCACTGTCGTACATTAACACACTCACTGTCGTACAGTAACACACTCACTGTCGTACAGTAGCACACTCACTGTCGTACAATAACACTCTTGTGTGTTAGCAGTAGCAATTAGACACAAGTAGGTAACACATATCCTAAGTGGACTGATGTCCTGCCAAACAGTGGATACACACACTCATCAGTACACACACACACCACACACACACAACACACACACACACACACACACACACACACACACACACACACACACACACACACACACACACACACCCACACACACACACACACACACACAACACACTACACACACACACACACACACACACACACACACACATCACACACACATACACACCACAGTGACGATGTACCTGTGATCTTTTTCTCTCATTCTCTGCTCACAAATGGAGTGCTGTTTTGTTGCAGACATTGCAAGCTTTTACAGTCTGATATCGCTAGTCCCATCAAACAATCTTGCATTGTGAAAAGAACGCCAGAGTCTCACTACTGTAGGCCTATTGGAAAGTAATGATTAGTATTTGTCTTCTTTTTGTTTGGTAACACCAACCTGTCTCTCACTCCGCTCAGAAATGGCTACGAGGGGAGCAGAACACGCCGGTCAAGTTTACGACTCTATCCACAGGTTTTGCCTTTCGTTATTTGGTGTGTGTTGACATCCTACGTAGTGTATGTGTATATTAGCACTCTGACTAGGCTGGGCTGATTGACTAGAGGTCAATGTAGCAGGCCATTACAGGGTTCTACTCAAGCCTTACTCTCACCGAAGCATCTCTCTTTCTCTTTCTCTCTCTCTCTACCTCTGCTCTCTCCTTTCTCTCTCCTTCTCTCTTGCTATGAAAGAAGGATATGAGGAAGGAACCATATTTTGATTTACATATGTCTCTCTCCACAGGGCTCTCACTAACCACATCTGAAATACCACAGCACCGCTCCGAATGTAGGTCTAGACTTCACTAAGGATCCATTATTGATTCAGAATTCCACATTCCATTTGAGAGTTCCAGTTCCACGGTCTTAGCTAGTCTAAGCACTGTTGATGTTACTCAAAGTGGGGTACTGAAATATTGACAATACATAGAGGCATTGGAGGCGGCCTGACATTGGCAGTGTTCTAGTTCTCGGTCTATGGGATTAAAATAATACATTACATTTACATTTAAGGGCACCCCCCCTATCCAAATCGACGGGACGCAGTGCAGAACGTGGAAAGTTTTACTGTTTATTGCTGAAGTGTCGACGGCACTATATCACTAACAGTACACGCTACTACTGATAATGTAGTCCGGAGCGACGGACAAAGCAACGAACCAGAAGAAGTGTGGTGAAGAAGGCGCAATAGCGCTCTTCAAATCAAATCAAAGTTTATTTGTCACATACACAGTGAAATGCTTACTTACAGCTCTAACAATAGTGCAAAATGTATTAGTAACAATAGTAAGTAAAGAAATAAAACAACAGTAAAAGACAGGCTATATACAGTAGCGAGGCTACATAGAGACATCGGTTAGTCAGGCTGATTGAGTAGTATGTACATGTGATGGTTAAAGTGACTTGCATATATGATGACAGAGAGTAGCAGTAGCGTAAAAGAGGGTTGGCGGGTGCGGGACACAATGCAGATAGCCCGGTTAGCCAATGTGGCGGGAGCACTGGTTGGTCGGCCCAATTGAAAGTAGTATGTACATGAATGTATAGTTAAAGTGACTATGCATATATGATAAACGGAGTGTAGCAGCAGCGTAAAAAGAGGGGTTGTGAAGGTGGTTGGGGTAGCCATTTGATTACCTGTTCAGGAGTCTATGGCTTGGGGGAATAGGCTTTATCGTACCTCTTCACGACTGTCTTGGTGTGTTTGGACCATTCTAGTTTGTTGTTGATGTGGACACCAAGGAACTTGAAAGCTCTCAACCTGCTCCACTACAGCCCCGTCGACGAGAATTGGGGTGTGCTCGGTCCTCCTTTTCCTGTAGTCCACAATCATCTCCTTAGTCTTGGTTACGTTGAGGGATAGGTTGTTATTCTGGCACCACCCGGCCATGTCTCTGACTTCCTCCCTATAGGCTTCTCGTTGTTGTCGTGATCAGGCCTACCACTGTTTTGTCATCTGCAAACTCAATGATGGTGTTGGAGTCGTGCCTGGCCATGCAGTCGTGCGGTGAACAGGAGTACAGGAGGGGACTGAGCACACACCCCTGGGGAGCTCCAGTGTTGAGGATCAGCGTGGCAGATGTGTTACTACCTACCCTCACCACCTGGGGGCGGCCCGTCAGGAGTCCAGGATCCAGTTGTAGAGGGAGGTGTTTAGTCCCAGGATTCTTAGCTTAGTGATGAACTTTGAGGGTACTATGGTGTTGAACGCTGAGCTGTAGTCAATGAATAGCATTCTCACTTAGTGTTCTTTTGTCCAGGTGGGAAAGGGCAGTGTGGAGTGCAATAGAGATTGCATCATCTGTGGATCTGTTTGGGCGGTATGCAAATTGGAGTGGGTCTAGGGTTTCTGGGATAATGATGTTGATGTGAGCCATTACCAACCTTTCAAAGCACTTCATGTCTACAGACGTGAGTGCTACGGGTCTGTAGTCATTTAGGCAGGTTGCCTTTGTGTTCTTGTGCACAGGGACTATGGTGGTCTGCTTGAAACATGTTGGTATTACAGACTCAATCAGGACATGTTGAAAATGTCAGTGAAGACACCTGCCAGTTGGTCAGCACATGCCCGGAGCACACGTCTGTGTAATCCATCTGGCCCCGCAGCCTTGTGTATGTTGACCTGTTTAAAGGTCTTACTCACGTTGGCTATGTAGAGCGTGATCACACAGTCGTCCGGAACAGCTGATGCTCTCATGCATGCCTCAGTATTGCTTGCCTCAAAGCGAGCATAGAAGTGATTTAGCTCGTCTGGTAGGCATGTGTCACTGTGGCTGTGCTTCCCTTTGTAGTCTGTAATAGTTTGCAAGCCCTGCCACATAAGACGAGCGTCGGAGCCATGTAGTATGATTCAATCTTAGCCCTGTATTGTCGCTTTGCCTGTTTGATGGTTCGTCGCAGAGCATAGCAGGATTTCTTGTAAGCTTCCGGGTTAGAGTCCTGCACCTTGAAAGCGGCAGCTCTACCCTTTAGCTCAGTGCGAATGTTGCATGTAATCCATGGCTTCTGGTTGGAGTATGTACGTACAGTCACTGTGGGAACGACGTCCTCGATGCACTTATTGATAAAGCCAGTGACTGATGTGGTGTATTCCTCAATGCCATTGGAAGATCCCGGAACATGTTCCAGTCTGTGATAGCAAAACACTCCTGTAGTTTAGCATCTGCTTCATCTGACCACTTTTTTATAGACCGAGTCACGGTGCTTCCTGCTTTAATTTTTGCTTGTAAGCAGGAATCAGGAGGATAGAGTTGTGGTCGGATTTACCAATGGAGGGTGAGGGAGAGCTTTGTACGCGTCTCTGTGTGTGGAGTACAGGTGATCTGGATTTTTTCCCCCTCTGGTTGCACATTTCACATGTTGATAGAAATTTGGTAGAACTGATTTACGTTTCCCTGCATTAAAGTCTCCGGCCACTAGGAGCGCGCGCCTCTGGGTGAGTGGTTTCCTGTTTGCTTATTTCCTTATACAGCTGACTGAGTGTGGTCTTAGTGCCAGCATCTGTCTGTGGTGCTAAATAAACAGCCACGAAAAGTATAGCTGAAAACTCTCTGGGCAAGTATGTGCGCCCTGCAATTTATCACAATATACACAATATACTCTCATTTCTTCAGCCTCAACCTCAGGAGGGCTGAAGAAATGTGCTTGTCACCAAAAACCCTCACTAACTTTTACAGATGCATAATTGACAGCATTCTGTCGGGCTGTATCACCCCTGGTACGGTAACTGCACCGCCCACAACCGCAGGGCTCTCCAGAGGGTAGTGAGGGTGCTGTAGGTGTCCTGGTGGGCAAGGTAGTTTGCTCCCAGTGATGCGTTGTGCAGACGATGTCACAGGAAGGCCAAAAAGATCATGAAGGACAATAACCACCCGAGCCACTACCTGTTCACCCCGCTTCCACCCAGAAGGCGAGGTCAGTACAGGTGCATCAAAGCTGGGACAGAGAGATCAAAAAACAGCTTCTATCTCAAGGCCATCAGATTGTTAAACAGCCACCACTGGCAGAGAGGCGGCTGCCTACCTACAGACTTGATATCATTGGCCACTTTATTAAATGGAACACTAGTCACTTTAATAATGGCACTTTAAGAATGTTTACATATCTCGCATTACTCATCTCATATGTATGTWTATCCTGTATCCTTCACTATCTATTCTTTACTATCTATTGCATCTTAGCCGCTCTGTCACTGCTCATCCATATATTTTATACTTATATATTCTCATCCCATTCCTTTACTAGWTTGTGTGTATTAGGTTTTGTTGTGGAATTTGTTAGATATTAGGTWTTGTTGTGGAATTGTTAGATATTACCTGTTAGATACTGCTGCACTGTCAGATCTAGAAGCATAAGCATTTCGCTACACTCACAATAACATCTGCTAACCATGTGTATGTGACCAATAAAATTTCATTTGTTTTGACATTTTACTGATATAGATGTTCATATTTAAAGTGATTTACAATAAGTGTATTCAATGAAGGTAAAGCAACCACCAAATCACATTAAATCAAATCATGTATCCCTCCACTTAAAAATAAGTGTGAAGACAATTATTTGGGGTCAAAAATGACTAAACTAACTGTGATTGGTGGAAAGGACGGGACAGAAGCATCACAAGTAATCTTCRGTCACGACTAACGTCATGAGAATGACACGCAGCTGTCACAGTCAAATGGTTAGGGAGAGAGAGAGGGGAGCCTATCTTTCTATCCATGCTATTTCACGCTGATTTGCTACAACGTTGTCTCTGAGACCAGCTGTAATATGATTATGTGTAAACTGAACTCCCTACCCTGGTCAGAAGGAAACTCTGTCCCAAAAAGCACTTTATTCCCTACATAAGGTACTACTTTTGACCAGAGTCCTCTGCCATATGGTCCCGGGTCAAAAATTGTGCAATTTGTAGGGAATAGGGTGCCATTTGGAACGGAAGCCTATCTTTCTGGAGTCTGAGCCTCGGGTCAAAGCAGTCAACCTTACGTCAAAGAATCTGCTATGACTAATTCTCTCTCTTGTCTCTCTCCATCTGTCTCTCTCTCTTTTCTTTATGTCCATCTCTCTCTCAATCTAGCTCTTGGAGATTGAGGCCATGAGGTGGAGAATGAACCTGGCTGAGCAGTGAACTGACTGGCTGCCACCAGGATAGTTCTGTCCCAAATGATACCATATTCTCCATATACTGCACCACTTTTGATCAGGGCCCATAGGCATAAACCAACAACTGACACTATCCAGAAAGACAAGCCATATATAGTTATAAGAACAATCCAGATGGAAGGAATATACCTTGTTTGATTATGTGACGCACATATCCATATGATGATTACTACAGGAGCACTTRATTCTTACCTCTACACTCCTTTAACAACTGGAGTCTTATATCTCCCTCTCTAACTTTAAACATCAGCTGRCAGAGCAGCTTACCGATCACTGTACCTGTACACAGCCAATCTGTAAATAGCACACCCAACTACCTRATCCCCATATTGTTATTTATCTTCTTGCTCTTTTGCACCCCAGTATCTCTATTTGCACATCATCATCTGCACATCTATCACTCCAGTGTTAATGCTAAATTGTAATTATTTTGCCTGTATGGCCTATTTATTGCCTTACCTCCCTACTCTTCTACATTTGCACACACTGTACATAGATTGTTCTATTGTGTTATTGACTGTATGTTTGTTTATGTGTACCTCTGTGTTGTTGTTTTTGAAAAGCAAAGCACTGCTTTGCTTTATCTTGGCCAGGTCGCAGTTGTAAATGAGAACTTGTTCTCAACTGGCCTACCTGGTTAAATAAAGGTGAAATAAAAAAAACAACAACATGTACAGTACATGACCAAAAGTATGTGGCGGCTGCTCGGCCATGATAACCCATTTCATGAAGCTCCAGACGAACAGTTCTTGTGTTCACGTTGCTACCAGAGGCAGTTTGGAACTCGGTAGTGAGTGTTGCAACCGAGGACAGACYATTTTTACACGCTTCAAGCAGCAGCACTCGGCGGTCCCGTTCTGTGAACTTGTGTGGCCTACCACTTCGTGGCTGTGCCGTTGTTGCRGCTAGAGATTTCCACTTCACAATAACAGCACGTACATTTGACCGGGGCAACTCTAGCAGGGCAGAAATTTTACAAACTGACTTGTTGGAAAGGTGGCATCCTAAGGACAGTGCCCCATTGAAAGTCACTGAGCTTATCAGTAAAGCCACTCTACTGCCAATGTTTGTCTATGGAGATTGCATGGCGGTGTGCTCAATTTTATACACCTGTCAGCAACAAGGAGTCACTAGAGCGCAAWTAGCCAAGTAAAGCTCCCCCCGGCCAAGCCCTCCCCTAACCCGGACAACGCTGGGCCAATTGTGTGCCGCCTTGTGTGACACAGACTGTGCAATGTCAGCGCAATAACTGTTCGTCTGGAGCTTCATGAAATGGGTTTCCATGACCTTCAGGGGACCATGACACAACATCCCAAGGATGTCCTAAAAACGTCCTTGGGGATGTCCTCACGACAAACTGGGAAATAGACAAAACTTTCAGGGGACCATGACACAACGTCCAAAAAACATCCTGGAGGATGTCCCTGTGACAAACCGGGAAATAGACAAAACCTCCAGGGAAGCATGACACAACGTCCCAAGAATGTTTAGGATACCTTCAGGGGACCATGACAAAATGTCTAAAGAACGTCCTAAAAAAGTCCCTGTGGCAAACCGGGAACTATAAAAAGGTCCCCCAGAGAACGCTCCCTTGGGACCATCACGCAACGTCTCCAGGACTAGTCAAATTAAAGTCCTGAGAACYTCCT
Organism: Salvelinus sp. IW2-2015; assembly: GCF_002910315.2. NCBI lineage: Eukaryota > Metazoa > Chordata > Actinopteri > Salmoniformes > Salmonidae > Salvelinus > Salvelinus sp. IW2-2015. Next base: position 109,455 of record NW_019943554.1, read on the forward strand.
AAAAAGATCCTGACATGGRCCTCAGTGATGTCCTGGGAACGTACAGGGAACTAGACAAAGGTTCCCCGGAGAACGTTCACTTTTGGACCATTATGTAACATTCTTAGAACGTTCTCAGAACGTCAGGCTAAAATCCTTAAGGGACCTAATGGGAACATCACCAAATGTCCTCAAGACTTTCCCTGCTGGGAATGTGCTAGCTGGGTAATGTGCCTAAAGAAGGAAGCAGTGAGGCTAATACGAAGACACACTGAAGCCTATGGTGAACAAACTGAGCTCACTTATCCAGCATCAGTACTCCACAGAATATAAAACTGCTAGGATTTTAACTGGCTTCTCAGTATGTTGATTAATATGCTTATTCATGCAATGTCATGATCTGTCAAAAATTCATTATCTTATTTTGGTATTTTCTCACATTGCTGTTAAATTCTATTCATGCATTGAATTTGGATTCATTCTTTAAATCCCATTTCTTTTTGATTTGCATGTCTTGTCCATTCCAACATCTCTGAGGTTATTAGTGTATGCAACAACACATCCAAGAGAGCTTATTAGAATACACATCACGTTCTGGGAGCTGGCAGGGCCAGCCAGAGAACCAGGAGAAATTAATGAACATGCTTAACCTGCACTGCCCTGAAGGTATCACTTCCTGTGCCTCTCTGTTTCCCTGTGGTTCCCAGCTGTGTTTCCCTCTGTTTTTCTGTTTCCCTGTGGTTCCCTGTCTGTTTCCCTATGTGGTTCCCTGTCTGTCTGTTTCCCTGTGTCTCTATGGGTTTCTCTCTACATCCCTGTGTGTCCCTCTGTGTCTCTGTTTCCCTGTGGTGTCCTACTCTGTCTTGCTGTGTACCCTTCTTCCCTCTGTGTCTCTCTGTCTCTTTTCCCTTCTATCTAACTGTGTCTCTCTGCTTCTCACTGTGTTTCTGCATCCCTGTGTGTGTGTGTCTCTGTGTTTCTCTGTCAGTATGAAGGCCAGTGATAACCCAGCTAGCACATTTGGTTCCTTGGAAGTTATGGAAACTTCAGTTTTTGGTTTCACATTGGCTGTGGGAACGAAGCCATACGTTTCCTGACCGATAAAACGGAATGTTTTTTTWAAATGTTCTGAAGAAGTGAAAAATGTGGCTGTTCAGGGAACTATTATTTTTTAGGTTACAGGGAGGTTCTGAGAACATTTTACTCTGGTTCCTTGAACGATTTCCTGGGAGTTTTGAGAATGGATGTTTTTAAATTACATTCTTAGAACGTTCTCTGAACGTTGCTAAAGTTTTCTTGTGTTTTTTCTGGAAAGTTTTCTTAATGTTCCATGCACAATTTGAGAAAATAACTTTAAATAGAACCATGAGGCAACCTTTAGGAAACGTTACGCTGAAGTACTGAAATACCCACAGAAGAATGTTGTTTCTTAACGTTCTCTGGACTATTTGAGAACATTCCCAATGTCAAAACAGTCGGAGAACGTTCCTAGAACATGACTAAAATTAAATGTAACCATGTTTGAACTTTTCAGAAACGTTCTGTTAAGTAATGAAATACCAATTATTTGTTGACAGGTTCCTTAAATGTGCTGAGAATGTTCCAAAGCCAAGCAACTATCCTGCACCATTCCCAGAATGTTGTGGGAAAGTTCTATGCAAAACAACCATAGGACAACCACGCTCTCACCAAGCTCTAAGAAACATAATGGTTCTCAGAATGTGGTAGCTAGGAATCTATTAAGGTTTGCGTAAGATATGTGTACATGTGCAAATGTGATGAGTACAATACTGTGCTGTAGCGTAATCAAGATCAGACTATCTGGTGTAGATCTAGTTTGCTTTTATTTCAAGATGGATAGATAGGCCTCCCGAGTAGCGCAGTGGTCTAAGGCACTGCATCGCAGCTATTCCATGAGATTCTTGGTTCAAGTCCAGGCTCTGTCGCAGCCGGCCGCGACCGGGAGACTCATGTGGCCGCGACCGGGAGATCCATGGGGCGCGACGGGAGACTCATGGGGCGCCGACGCGGGGAGACTCATGGGGCCGCGACCGGAAGACTCATGGTGCAGCGACCGGGAGAGACTCATGGGGCGCGACCGGGAGACTCATGTGGCCCGTGCCGGACGGGAGACTCATGGGGCCGCGACCGGGAGACTCATGGGCGCGACCGGGAGCTCATGGTGGCAGTGACCGGGAGACTCATGGGGCGCGACCGGGAGACTCATGGGGCCGCGACCGGGAGACTCATGGTGCAGCGACCGGGAGACTCATGGGCCGCGACCGGGAAGACTCATGGGGCCGCAGACCGGGCGACTCATGGGGCCGCGACGGACTCATGGGGCCGCGACCGGAGACTCATGGTGCAGCGACGGACTCATGGGGCGACGGGAGACTCATGGGGCCGCGACCGGGAGACTCATGGTGCAGCGCCGGAAGACTCATGGTGCAGCGACCGGGAGACTCATGGGCCGCGACCGGGAGACTCATGGGGCAGCGACCGGGAGACTCAGGTGCAGCGACCGGGCTCATGGGGCCGCGACCGGGAGACTCATGGTGCAGCGACCGGGAGACTCATGGGGCAGCGCACAATTGGCCCAGCGTCGTTCGGGGGGGTTTTGTCGGCAGGGATGTCCTTGTCCCATCGCGCCACTAACAACTCCTGTGGTGGGCCGGGTGTAATGCACACTGACAACAGTCACCAGGTGTACGGTGTTTCCTCTGACACATTGGTGCGGCTGGCTTCCGGGTTAAGTGGACATTGTGTCTAGAAGCAGTGCGGCTTGGTTGGGTTGTTTTTCGGAGGACGCACGGCTCTTGACCTTCGCCTCTCCGAGTCTGTACAGTAGTTGCAGCGATGAGACAAGATTGGAACTACCAATTGGATACCCAAAATTGGGGAGAAAAAGGGGTAAACTAAAAAAAAAAATGGGTAAATGGAATGTAGAGAGGATAAAGGAATAGGAGTGAGAGATGGAGAGTGGTGATCAAGCGAATGAGGGATGGAAGAAGAGAGAAAGAATAGAGGATGGAGAGGGAGAGAGGGTGGCCGAGAGTGAGAAAGGTGAACAAGCGAGGGAGAGATGGAGTGAGGGAAGCGTTGCTGACAGCCACAGGGGTAGCTAGCTCATTTAAAGAGCAGCATGTTTGACAGCTCAGGTTACAACGGATGTGCGCTCCGCAGGGTTCTACAGAGAGAGAGAGAGAGAGAGAGAGAGAGATACAGAGAGACAGACACAGAGAGAGAGACACAGAGAGACAGACACAGAGAGAGAGACAACGAGAGAGGCACAGAGACACAGAGAGAGAGACACAGAGACACAGAGAGAGAGACACAGAGACAGAGAGAGAGCGACACAGAGACAGAGAGAGAGCGACACAGAGAACAGAGAGAGAGAGACAAGAGAAGAGAGAGAGCGACAACAGAGAGAGAGACACACAGAGAGAGAGAGACACCAGAGAGAGAGAGAGAGTCAACACAGAGAGAGAGAGAGAGAGAGAGAGACACACAGAGAGAGACACCAGAGAGAGAGAGAGACAACAGAGAGAGACACACAGAGAGAGAGACACAGAGTGAGACAACACCGAGACGAGAGAGAGACACAGAGAGAGTGAAACACAGAGAGAGAGAGACACAGAGAGTGAGACAACAAGCGAGAGAGAGGAGGAGAGAGAGGAGAGAGAGAGAGAGAGAGAGAGAGAGAGAGAGAGAGAGAGGAGAGAGAGAGAGGAGAGAAGAGAGAGAGAGAGCAGACCACGAGAGAGAGAGGTGAGGAACAGCTTGCGTAGGTAAATGAGACACTGAGTGAGAGACTAGGTCGGTGGAATGGGGGAGAGATTTAGGGGGAGGGGTGGAGTGAGAAATATAGGAATACTGAATTAATGCTTTTCAATTTCTTCTGATTTACTGCAGAGTGCATAGTAACTCCATGGGAACTAACCGCTCCTTGGGCTGGAGGGGATGGATTCAGTTCTTCAGAGTATTGAAGAATGATTAGACAGGACAGATGAAGGAATGTCAGCACATAGAGTGTTTGACTCCAAACTAGAAGAGCAAACTGGCAATTCCAATAGTTTCTTTTCAACTTAAAAAACATGTGGATCTTAAAATCACCTAGCCAGACAGATAGGGCTTTCCACAGCGTGAACCGGCTAGGCTGACATGCTAGGTTGACATGCTAACTCCATGCAATATAAAATAACTGGGTCTATATTGGGCTCTAAAGGTCTGTCTGTCTGTCTGTCTGTCTGTCTGTCTGTCTGTCTGTCTGTCTGTCCTGTCTGTCTGTCTGTCTGTCTGTCTGTCTGTCTGTCTGTCTGTCTGTCCTGTCTGTCTGTCTGTCTGTCTGTCTGTCTGTCTGTCTGGTCTGTTGTCTGTCTGTCAGTTCCAAATAAGAAGTGACAAACGGACAAAAACAATTCCGCCCATATTCAGATACTACTACTACTACTACTGTTTTAAAGCTGGTTAAACCAAACCAGGGCCCATATTCAAAGCGTCTCAGAGTAGGAATGCTGATCTAGCATCAGTTTTTGCATTTTAACATCATAATGAATAAAAAGGGGAACGTGATCACTAAATCAGCACTACAATTCGAAGGTGTTTAATGGATTACTGCCCGAATACTAAAACCAAGGATTCATACTGTAATTTATTTGAAATGCCAGTCCTCTCACATCGCCAAATCTCAGCGACAAGCAGCCAACCACGGGGAGACAAGGCTGTGGTTCCTAAAGGAAGCCAGACGTTGTCAAGGCAGATAAGAGTGGAAGGAGGGACAGGAGTGGAGGTCATTGCTTGTATTTACAGTCTAAGCTGCCTCTTATAATGGCCTTCTGTACAATCTGCAGCTACTGTTGCTCACTGTTCTCTAGTCTTCACCAGTAAACAGCTAAGTGCTGCTTTGAGAATAACTAGACTCACTCATCTCTGGAACACAATAGGAACCATACAACTGAGATGCTCTGTCTGTCTGTCTGTTTCTATCTGTTGTCTGTCCTGTCTGTCTGTCTGTCTGTCTGTCTGTCTGTCTGTCTGTCTGTCTGTCTGTCTGTCTGTTCGTCTGTCTGTCTGTCTGTCTGCTGTCTGTCTGTCTGTCTGTCTGTCTGTCTGTCTGGTCTGCGTCTGTCTGTCTGTCTGTCTGTCTGTCTGTTCCTCTCCTCTCGCTCTTCCTCTCTCTCTCTTCTCTCTCTTCCTCTCTCTCTCTCATCTCTCTCTTCTCATCTTTCTTCCATCTCTCTCAATTCAATTCAATTCAATTCAAAGGGTTTTAACTTGCAAAAGCAAGTGAAATGGATAAACAAAAAGTGAAAATACAATAAAAAGTAAATATTAATAACAGTAAATATTACACTCACACAAGTTACAAAATAATAGAGACATTTCAAATGTCATATATGTTTATATACAGTTTTGTAACAATGTGCAAGAGTTAAAGTACAAAAGGGAAAATAAACAAACATAAATATGGTTTTATTTACAATGGTGTTTGTTCTTCACTGGTTGCCCTTTTCTTGTGGCAACAGGTCACAAATCGTGCTGTGTGATCGCACACAGTGGTATTTCACCAAAAAGATATGGGAGTTTATTAAAATTGGATTTGTTTTCGAATTCTTTGGGTTCTGTGTAATCTGAGGGAAATATGTGTCTCTAATATGGTCATAAATTTGGCAGGAGGTTAGGAAGTGCAGCTCAGTTTCCACCTCATTTTGTGGGCAGTGTGCACATAGCCTGTCTTCTCTTGAGAGCCAGGTCTGCCTACGGCGACCTTTCTCAATAGCAAGGCTATGCTCACTGAGTCTGTACATACAGTAGTCAAAGCTTAATTTTGGGTCAGTCACAGTGGTCAGGTATTCTGTGTACTTTCTGTTTAGAGCCAAAAAGCATTCTAGTTTGCTCTGTTTTTTTGTTAATTCTTTCCAATGTGTCAAGTAATTATCTTTTTTGGTTTTCTCATGATTTGGTTGGATCTAATTGTGTTGCTGTCCTGGGGCTCTGTGGGGTGTGTTTGTGAACAGAGCCCCAGGACCAGCTTGCTTAGAGGACTCTTATCCAGGTTCATCTCTCTGTAGGTGATGGCTTTATTACGGAAGGTTTGGGAATTGCTTCCTTTTAGGTGGTTGTAGAATTCAACGTCTCTTTTCTGGATATTGATKATTAGCGGGTATCGGCCTAATTTTGGGTATCGGCCTAATGCTTTGCATGCATTATTTGGTGTTTTARGTTGTACACAGAGGATATTGTTGCAGAATTCTGCATGCGGAGTCTCAATTTGGTGTTTGRCCCGTTTTTTAATTCTTGGTTGGTGAGCGGAGCCCAGACCTCACAACCATGAAGGGCAGTGGGTTCTATAACTGATTCAGGTATTTCTTAGCCAGATCCTAATTGGTATGTCATATTTTATGTTCCTTTTGATGGCATAGAAGGCCCTTCTTGCCTTGTCTCTCGCCAATTCCTTGATATATATGTTGAAGAGGATGGGACTTAACCTGCATTCCTGTCTCCCCCCARGGCCCTGTGGAAAGAAATATGTGTTTTTTGCCAATTTTAACCGCACACTTGTGTTTAGTCTACATGGATTTTATAATGTTGTATGTTTTTCCCCCAACACCACTTTCCATCAATTTGTATAGCAGACCCTCATGTCAAATTGAGTCAAAAGCTTGTTTGAAATTTACAAAGCATGAGAATACTTTTTTTGTTTTTGTTTGTTTGTTTGTCAATTAGGGTGTGCAGGGTGAATACGTGGTCTGTCGTACTGTAATTTGGWAAAAAGCCAATTTGACATTTGCTCAGTACATTTTTTTCAGTGAGGAAATGTACGAGTCTGCTGTTAATGATAATGCAGAGGATTTTCCCAAGGTTGCTGTTGACGCATATCCCACGGTAGTTATTGGGGTCTAATATGTCTCCACTTTTGTGGATTGGGGTGATCAGTCCTTGGTTCCAAATATTGGGGAAGATGCCAAAGCTGAGGATGATGTTAAAGAGTTTAAGTATAGCCAATTGGAATTTGTGGTCTGAATATTTTATAATTTCATGTAGGATACCATCAACACCACAGGCCTTTTTGGATTGGAGGGTTTGTATTTTGTCCAGTAGTTCATTCAATGTAATTGGAGAATCCAGTGGGTTCTGGTAGTCTCTAATAACTGATTGTAAGATTTGTAATTGATCATGCATATCTTGTTGCTGTTTGTTCTTTGTTATAGAGCCAAAAAGATTGMAGAAGTGGTTTATCCACACATCTCCATTTTGGACAGATAACTCTTCGTGTTGTTGCTGGTTTAGTGGGTTCCAATTTTCCCAGAAGTGGTTAGATTCTATAGATTCTTCAATTACATTGAGCTGATTTCTGACGTGCTGTTCCTTCTTTTTCCATAGTGTATTTCTGTATTGTTTTAGTGATACACCATAGTGAAGGCGTAGACTCAGGTTTTCTCAATTTCTTTCTTAGGTTTATTTWATTTATTTTTTACCCCCTTTTTCTCCCCAATTTCAATCTTGTCTCATCGCTGCAACACCCCAATGGTCTCGGGAGACAAAGGTCGAGTTATGCTCKTCCGCTTAACTCGCCTGCTTAACCCGGAAGCCAGCCACACCAATGTGTTGGAGGAAATACTGTTTAACTGACGACCGAGGTCAGCCTGCAGGTGCCCGGCCCGCCACAAGGAGTTGCTAGAGTGCGATAAGTGGGGGTTGAGCCTGCTGCTCTC
>NW_019943554.1:117854-124730 GCF_002910315.2 Salvelinus sp. IW2-2015
TCTACCTCCTCTACCTCTACCTTCTCTACCCCCACATCCACATCCTCTACCTCCTCTATCTCTACCTCCTCTACCTCCATCTCTACCTCCTCTACCACTACCTCCTCTACCTCTACCTTCATTTCTACCTCTACCTCCTCTTCCTCCACCTCTAACTCCACATTTACCTGCTCTACCTCCACCTCCTCTACCTCCTCCACCTCTACCTCCATCTCTACCTCTACCACCTCTACCACTATCTCCTCTACCTTCATTTATACCTCTACCTCCTCTACCTCCACATTTACCTCCTCTACCTCCACCACTACCTCTACCTCTTTTACCTCTACCTCCTCTACCTTTACCTTTACCTCCACCTCTACCTCCACTTCCTCTACCTCCACCTCTAACTTGTTTACCTCCATCTATATCTCCACCTCTACTCCTCTATTTCCACCTTCACCTCCTCTAACTCCACCTCTACCTCTATCTCTACCACCTCCACCTCTCCCTCCTCTACCTTCACCTCCTCTACCTCCATCTCTACCTCCTCTACCTTCACCACCTCTACCTCCATCTCTACCACCTCCACCTCTACCTCCTCCTCTACCACTACCTTCTCTACCTCTACCGCCACCTCTACCTCCTCTACCTCTACCTCCATCTCCTCCACCTCCATCTTTACCACTACCTCCTCTACCGCCACCTCTACCTCCTCTACCTCCATCTCCTCCACCTCCATCTTTACCTCTACCTCCTCTACCTCATCTACCTTCACCTCCTCAACCTCCACTTCTACCTCCTCCTTTACCACTACCTCCACTACCACTACCTCCTCTACCTCTACCTCTACCACCATCTCCACCTCTACCTCTAACTCTACTTCCACCTCTACCTCTACTTGTACCTCAGGACAAAGTGGGTTAATGGAAATACATTTTTCATTTTCCCTCTGGAAGCCAAGCAACCGGTATGCCTTCCTCTGTCTCTCTGACACACACACTTACCAAACCAGACATGCCATCAGGGGTATTTTCACAGTCCCCAGGTCTAGGACAAATTTAAGGAAACGTACAGTATTATACAGAGTGATGAGTGGATGGAACTCCCTTCCATCTTATATAGCGCAAGTGAACAGCAAACCTGGGTTCAAAAAACAAATAAAGCAACACCTCACGGCACCACGCCTCTCCCCCGTGTGACCTACTTCTGTGTACAGTATGTGTAACTGATAGATGAACACAAATGTCTTTTCTGTTACACGTCGGACCCCAGTAAGACTAGCTGCTGCCATTGGCATGGGCTAATGGGGATCCTAGTAAACCAAATCAAAATCTGCTTCTCTTTCTCTTTCTCTTTCTCTCTCTCTCTCTCTCTCTCTCTCTCTCTCTCTCTCTTACCTTCACGTCCTCTAACCTCCATCTCTACCTCCTCTACTTTACCTACTCTACCTCCCATATCTACGTTTCACCTGCCACCTCTACTCCTCCTCTACACTACCTTCTTACCTTACCGCCACGTTCTACCTCCTCTATCTCTACCTCCATCTCCTCCACCTCCATCTTTACCACTAACCTCCTCCTAACCGCACTCTACCTCCTCTACCTCCATCTCCTCCACCTCATGCTTTAACCTCTACCTCTCTACCTTCATGCTACCTTCACATCCTCAACCCTCCACTTCTACTCCTCTTTACCACTACCTCCACTATATACCACACCTCTCCTCTACCTCTATCCTCTTACCACCATCTCCACCTACCCTCTAATTACTTCCAGCCCTTCTATCCTCTACTTGTAACCTCGGAAAAGTGGGTTCATTTGGATAATTTATCCATCCTTTTTTTCCATTTCCCTCTGGAAGCGTGCCAATGTCGCCATCTGTATTCGTGCTCTGTGAACATCACACGGTATGCGGCTTCCTCTGTCTCTTGACATATTTACTATGACGCAAATGTCTGGGTTTGGTCACCAGCTTCTATGTGTAGCCAACAGGGCACGATCGACTGCAGCCCATGCGGAAGAGTGGGGTCATCCTTTTGCGAATTTTGCACGTTTGGCCTCCCAGAAGCGCAGGCTCATAGCGACGAAAATATTAAGGAAACGTATCAGTTTATTATCTTAGCTTAGAGTTTGAATTCCTGTTCCGATGGATGCGCTTATCTCTGTCCTGCCTTGTCCATCCTTATTACTAGGTTCGCGGTCGCCGTGGCAAAGTGAACAGAAATCCTGGGTTTCAAAAAACAAATAATTTAGGCAAAGGTAGCGGTGGCACAAGGGACATGCGCTTTTAGGTGCGTACGCTGCTCTGCGGTTGTCTGTGGAGCCTAGCTGTCTTTGTGGTTGTGGAGGTCAAGGTTGGGTAAAGGCGGTGTGAGGCTGAAATAGATGAAGTAGAGGTTTGCAGGCCATGAGGTTGTGTCTTGTGATTGTTGTACAGCGTCGGACCCAGGTGTAACGGCGGTTAAGACGTGGACGGTGGCGGATTGCGGCATGGCGGCTAGATGGTATCTGGCGCACGTTAGGCTAGATCAGCGGGAGGGTAGTGGATAAAGTGCTCTTGGCATGTGTGTTGCGCTATTGCGCATTCGTCGTTTAGCTTGCGTTAGCATTGCGAGGTCTTCATCTCTCTCTCTCTCATCCGGTTCGGTCTCGTTCTTTCTTCTGCTCTCTCTTACTCTGCTCTCTCTCTGCTTCTGTCTTCTACTCGTGCCATTGGTTCTACTCTCTTATGTCTCTCTCAGTCTGGAGTGTAGCTCTCTTCGTTTCTCAGGTCATCTGCGCTCTCTTGCTCGATCTCGTGCGTGCTTCTCTTCTGCTTGTCCTATGTTTCGTACTCTTCGTCTCGTCTCTCATCTGCGTTAGCTCTCAGGTCGTGTCTCTTTATCGTCTGTCTTACGCATCTAGTCACGTGGTGTGTCGTGTGTATGTGTGTAGTGTGATGTTTGTGTGTTAGTGTGTGTGTGTAGTGGTTAGTGTGTGGTGTGTGTGAATGTGTGAGTGTGTAGGTGTGTGTGTGAGTGTGGTGTGGTGTGTGTTGGAGAGGTTCAGAGAAGGGAATAGCTCGCAATGGTGAGGTGGCTACGGTAAATCGTAGCAGCGAGGTGAAGGTAGGCAAGCAGATGAGATGACCGGAGGTGAGAAGGAGTAGGTAAGACAGATCCATCGATCCTAGATGGAGGTACATAGCCGCAATGTAATAAAAGAGGTAATAAAACACTCGGCAGGATCTTTTGATTGGTGAATTCGACGGGTGTGAGTGTTGGTAGGTGGTGATGTGATAGTGTAGTGATAGGTAGTGTGTGTGTGGGGTTAGATGTGTGAGGTGTTAGTGATGTGGTAGTGTGTGTGGTTGGTGAGTGTTGTGTGTGATAGTGTGTAGTGGTGTGCGTGTGTGTGTGTTGTGTGTGATGTTGTGTAGAACTTGTGCAAGTCAGAGCAAGACGAACTGCTTGGAGATTTAACGGAGGCTCTCAACATTGGCGCGATTTAATTAGTTAATAAATGCTCGTCTGTGTAACTCGGTTAATATGACTTCGGTCGGATAACATTCGTATGTGCATATATTGGTATATAACAGGCTCACAACTAGAGGCTGGCTTAGAAAAGGTTACGACGTACTTAGTGGATTGACGGACACCAGCATCGGTCGAAAGCGCTTCAGTGAATGGGGTGGGGTGCTAGTCGAAACTGTGACGAAGTAGCGCTTACTGCTGGCACTAGAGCTTCCGCACACCCAAATCTCTTCTTACGAGCTGTAGAGGAATGTAGTCGTTTCCAAAGACAAATACAGAGCATTGACGTTGGTTTACCAATTCAACGGGGCCACATGTCTCCGTGCGAAAGGGGAGCTGTTATTGGCGACCATAGAGGAATTACATATGCATTCTACATTGCGCAATACGCAAATGGAAGAGACTCATAGAACGAAAGGAAAAATAGAACAGACCATAAGGAAATACTTAAAAGAGCTTTTGTTTTAGTGGTAGACTCCAACATAGTTCATTAAATAACTTACGATCGGAAGTATCTAAGTAATGGCAATGTAGGGTCAACCGTCATCATCATTAGAAAGCGCAGCCGCAGACACAGAAAGACTGAAATGCCGTCACTGAGGACTACATCGTTTCGGTCATGTCTTGTGTTAGTCTGTGGAGATAGAGGGAGATGTTCTTGACTCTGCTGCATCTGATGAGGGATCACTGCTGAGTTCGCTCTAGTCTAGACTGCTATACGTATCTCGTCGTCATGCTGTCAGATCAATATCCTGTCGCCTCGGTCATCTCTCAGTGCGCGCTTCTTAGTACTCGCGATCATTCGTTACCGTGTCGTGCTGTGTCATGCTATGACAGTCGCTCATCAGGTGCGTATCCTCGTCATCGGTAGATATGCGTCATCGTTACCTTGCGAGTCTCGTACTGCATGCTCATCTGGTGCATGCTACGTCGTATCGTCTTATCGCTGGCTCTCATCATCGTCGGTCTTCTCTCTCTCGTCGTCTCTCGCCGTCTTCACGTCTTCTCGTGCGAGGAGATGTTCCTCTTAGGCATGTCGTATTTTTTAAGGTAGGGTAGTTCTGCAGGCTCCACAGCGCCACAGTACTCTTGAGCTGGTTCGAATTTGAGACCTTCTTATCATGTTAAAAATGTTAATCGAGGCAGGGCTAACGGGAAGCAACAGCTTCTGACCACGATTATTCGACACAGTTGAGCTCCGGACTGAGCTCGCACTAGCTCAAATGGGACAGAGGAGAAATGAGATGAGGGAGGGAGGAGAGGGACAGAGGAGAGGAGGGAGAGACATGATGAGACATGTAGAGACAGGGAGCAAGATGAGAGGGGGAGTAGAGAGGAAGAGGTAGAAGGAGATGAGAGACTGAGCAAGCTGCAAGAGATGGACAGAAGGAGAAGAGGATGAGAGGGCGGACAGAGAGGGACAGAGGAGGGAGAAAGTGGAAGGGGAAGAGAGGGATCAGAGGAGAGGGAGGAGAAGGTATATGGAAAGAGTGAGAGGGGATAGAGAGAGACAAGAGGGAGAAGTGGAGAAGAGGGATTGCATGGGGGAGGTAGAGGGAGCAGAGGTAGAGGAGAGGATAATGAGGTCGTAGGGAGAGATATGAGTGAGAGTAGGAGCGTGAGCACAGACGCTAGTAGACACGTGTCGGCTAGAGTGGTACCTAACGGTGGATGCGTGAGACGGTCACGATGGTGGTAGAAGACGTAGTTTGTCAATAGAAAATGTGTGTTCCGGGTAGAGAAGGGTAGCAGAAGGCTGGGAGGAGCTAGGAGGCATGCTCAGATTCTATGAATGCTGTCTTTAGAGATGTTGTTGGTTTGTCAACGGTTGCGTGTTATATTTAATAGATGTCGTTAGGATTTATTTGTGTGTCTACATTGTCACATGCCAGACACAACTAAGCTGCCATTTGGGGCAAATCAAGTTGAACAAATGAATTAAAAGTTTGGAGAAGAGTACTCTGATGACAGTGCATTGTTTATAAAGCCTCCAGCAATCTGTCCCAAACATCTCCTTGCAACATAAAGGTATTGTCAGAGTTGTGAGCTGTCGCTGGAGGGAGTGGGTAATGCTTCACAATGTAATGTAATTTGCTGAGTTTCAAGGTTTGTCAGAGTCTGTGCTGTTGGCTAGAGGGAGGGGCTGGGGGGGTAATGCTTCAGCTAATGTAATGTATTTTGCTGAGTCAAGGTATTGTCAGAGTCTTGTGCTGTTGGCTAGAGGGAGGGGCTGGGGGGGGTCATGGTTCACCAATGCTAATGTAATTTGCTGAGTCAAGGTATTGTCAGAGTCTGTGCTGTTGGCTAGAGGAGGGGCTGGGGGGGGTCATGGTTCACAATGTAATGTAATTTGCTGAGTCAAGGTATTGTCAGAGTCTGTGCTGTTGGCTAGAGGGGGGGGCTGGGGGGGTCATGGTTTCACAATGTATGTAATTTGCTGAGTCAAGGTATTGTCAGAGTCTGTGCTGTTGGCTAGAGGGGGGGGCTTGCGGGGGGGGGGCAAGGGTGGGGGGGCGATGAGGTCCAATATTCGGATGATTAGATGTAATCTCTGCTGAGGTCAAGGTAGGTTGCAAGATCTGGTGTGCGGACGTAAGTGCGTAGCATGCTGATGGGTCATGAGTGTGAGTCGCGGGGAGGCACTTTGGGCTGAGTGGTTCAGATTGCTTCTAAAATGTATTAAATGGGCCTACATAGGTTTCACTCGCTTGCACAGAGACCAAGGTAATTGGTCAGAGGCTGCTGACTTCGATAATGCTAGAGGGTGAGGCGTGCTCGTCTGACGGGTGCGGCTGGCATAAGGTTACGATGTATGTAGGTGGTTTGCTCTGAGTTGCATAGGTATTGTCATCGTGCTTCGCTAGGCGGGGCTGCGGTGCCCATGGCGTTCTACAATGTAATGGTAATTTGCTGAGTCAAGGTATTGTCAGGTCTGTGCTGTTGGCTAGCGGGAGGGGCTGGGGGGGGTCATGGTTCACAATGTATGTTAATTTTGCTTGAGTCAAGTTGTATTGTCAGAGTCTGTGCTGTCTGGCTAGAGGGAGGGGCTGGGGGGTGTCATGGTTCAATGTATATGTAAATTTCTGAGTCAAGGTATTGTCAGAGTCTGTGCTGTCGGCTAGAGGAAGGGGGGGGCTGGGGGGTCATGGTTACAATGTATGTAATTTGCTGAGTCAAGGTCATTGGTCAGGTCTGTGCTCCCTTGCTAGGGGGGTCAATTGGTTCACAATGAATTTTGTGAATCAAGTAACTTTCTGTGTGTGTGTGTGTGTTGTCTGATGGGTGTGGGTGTTGTTGTGTGTTGAATGTGTATGTGTGTGTGTGGTGCCTGGTTTGTGTTGTGTGTGTGTGTTGGTGTGTGTGTGTGTGTGTGTTGTGGTGTG
>NW_019943554.1:124755-135868 GCF_002910315.2 Salvelinus sp. IW2-2015
TCTCTCTCTTTCTCTTCTCTCTTCTCTCTCTTCCTTCCTCTCTCTCTCTCTCTCTCCTCTCTCTCTCCTCCTCTCTCTCTCTCCTCTCTCTCTCCTCCTCTCTCTCTCTCCTCTGCTCTTCTCTCTCCTCTCTTTCTCCTCTCTCTCTCTCTCTCTCTCTTCTCTCTCCTTCTCCTTCTCTCCCTCCTAGTCCGTGTGTCTGTGTCATGTGTTGTGTGTGCTGTGTGGTGTATGTGTGTGTGTGTGTGTGTGTGGTGTGTGTTGCTGGTTGTGTGTGTGGCTGTGGTGTGTGGTGTGTAGTTCCGAGAGAGAAGGCTCCTGGATGGGTCCTGAAACGTGTCCATAAAAACCCAGAGAAGATGACACCAGGAAAGAGAGGACAGAACATCGCTCCCCTGTGATATCAAAACGACTCGGGCAGGCCTTTATTGAATCACGGCAGGTTGTGACTGGTGTGTGTGTGTGGTGTCCTGTAGGATGTGTGTTTGTGTGTGTGTTGTGTGTGTGTGTGTGTGTTGTTGGTGTGATGTTGTGTGTGTGTGTGCTCGTGTGTGGCGTTGGTGTGTGTAAACTGTCACACAGCAGAACGCAGACAACCTGCTTCAGATTAAACAGCCATCAACAATTGCCATGTATTGTTATACTCTCTGTGTAAAGCTCGAATTACTTTGAAGTCACATTAAAATATTGATAACCAGCCACCAACAGAGGCTACAAATCCCTTCTATTCACGAACCAGCATGTCAAACCATATGGTGTCAGTCAACCGTGACCGAATCTACCTGGCACTCAGACTCCCACCCAACTCTTCTCTCAGAGCTTGTAACGGAACGTCAGTCTTTCAAAAAATCAATAAAAGCATTATTGTTTACCAATCAAATGGCTCTTATTGGCGATGAGGAACATATGTTTACATTGCCAGAAGCAAATGGAGATAGACAAATAAACAAAAGGAAATAAACAACCACAAGGATCTTAAAGAGCTTTAGTTAGACACAGTCATAAAAACTCATTATCTAAGTAATGCAAGTGTGACTTCATCATCATAAAACCAGCCACGAAAGACAAGGACCCTGAAATGCTCCATTAGCTCCATTTTCTTCTCTTGTTAGCTGTGGATGTCAATGTTCTCTCTCTCTCTGATAGGCTACACTGCTGTTCCTCTGTCTACTCCTTACTTCTCTCTCACTTCTCCTCTCTCTCTCCTTCTTCACCTCTTCCTCTCTCTTCTCTCTCTCTCTCCCATCTTCTTCCCTCTTCTCTCTTCCCATTCTTCCTCTCCTCTCTCCTCTTCATTCTCTCTCTCTCTCCTCCTCTCTCTCTCTCTCTCTCTCTTCTCTCGCTCTCTCGTCCTCTCTCTCTCTCACTCTCTCTCTCGAGGGAATGTTCTCTTAGGCCAGTTCGTATTTAAAGTACGGTAGTCTGCAGGCTCCCCACAGCACCAACAGTACCTCTGAGCTGGTTCAATTTGAGACCTTCTTATCATCTTAACAAATTAATCGACAGGCTAAGGAGAAGAAAAAGCTTCTGACCCACATTACTGACACAGTTAGGCTCCCGGACTGAGCTCACAGCTCAAATGGGACAGAGGAGAGAGATGAGATGGGACAGAGAGGGACAGAGGAGAGGAGAGAAGAGATGAGAGGGGCAAGGAGAAGGGAAGAGATGAGAGGTGGATAGAATGAACAGAGGAGAAGTGGAGAAGAGATGAGACAGGTGACAAGCGGACAGAGGAGAAGGAGAAGAGATGAAGAGGGACAGAAGACAGAGGAGAAGGAGAAGAGGTGAAGGGACAGAGGGGGACAGAGCAGAAGGTGAGAAAATGAGAGTGGACAGAGGAGAAGAGATGAGAGGGGACAGAGCGAGACAAGAGCGAAGTGGAGAGAGATGAGAGGGACAGGAGAGGGACAGAGAGGAGAATCCAAGGAGAAGTTTGGAGATGGACAATCCAACTAGGCACTGTCTGATACTCATCTGCACTCCTTGGTGGAACAGTTTTCAAAAACTTTCCTGGAAGTCAGAAGCTGAGAGCTAGCTGTCAGTTCAATCTGTTCTTTAAATGTTGTTGGTGTCAACGGTCTGTTTATTTATATAATGTCGTAGTATGGTATTATTTGTTGTCTACATTGTCACATGCCAGACACAGCTAAGCTGCCATTTGGGGCAAATCAAGTTGAACAAATTGAATTAAAAGTTTGAGAAGAGTATCTATGAACAGTGCATGTGTTATAAAGCGCCAACAATCTGTCCCAAACATCTCCTTGCAGACATAAAGGTATTGTCAGAGTGTGAGCTGTCGCTGAGGGAGTGGGTAATGCTTCACAATGTAATGTAATTTGCTGAGTTTCAAGGTTTGTCAGAGTCTGTGCTGTTGGCTAGAGGGAGGGGCTGGGGGGGTAATGCTTCACATGTAATGTAATTTGCTGAGTCAAGGTATTTGTCAGAGTCTGTGCTGTTGGCTAGAGGGGAGCTGGGGGGGGTCATGGTTCACAATGTAATGTAATTTGCTGAGTCAAGGTATTGTCAGAGGCTGTGCTGTGCTAGAGGAGGGCTGGGGGGGGTCATGGTTCACAATTGTAATGTAATTTCTGAGTCAAGTATTGTCAGAGTCTGTGCGTTGCTAGAGGGGGCTGGCGGGTCATGGTTTCACAATGTATGTAATTTGCTGAGTCAAGGTATGTCAGAGTCTGTGCTGTTGGCTAGAGGGGCTCGGGGTCAGGCTCACAAATGTAATGTAATTTGCTGATAAGTATTGTAAAGAGGTCGTGCTTGGCTAGAGGGGGCTGGGGGGTTCATTGCTTCACAATGTAACTTGTAATTTTTCTGAGTCAAAGGGATTGGTCAGAGTCTGCTGTTGGTAGACGGAGGGCGGGGGGTCATGCGTTCACACATTTAAATGTAATTTGCTGAGAAGTATTGTCAGAGTCCTGTGCATGTTGAGAGGGGGGCTGGGGGTCATGCTTCACATGTATGTATTTGCTGATCAAGTATGTCAAGAGCTAATCTTCTCCTGAGTGTGTGTGTGTGTGTGTGTGTGTGTGTGTGTGTGTGTGTGTGTGTGTGTGTGTGTGTGTGTGTGTGTGTGTGTGTGTGTGATATGAGTCTAGCTGTATAATGACTATGACACTGGGTTGCTGTGTGTTAATGACTGTATTAGGTTTCACATTACCTCTAAGAGAAGAAACACAGCTACTGTAGATCATTCATGGTGATCATGGTGTTATTACACATGAAGACCTGCCTAGTTAAATAAAGGTTCAATAATAAAACAATAAAAGAGATGGAGGATATTGTTTAACCTCTCACTAATGGAAATACCAGGAACAGAGACTTACAGGCAGCAGAGAAAGCAATGGATATTTCATCCTCCCCATCCAATGTCTCTATTACTGTCAGGGAAACGGGATGCAAAATGCACTGTGACATGCACAAGTCGCTCTGATTTAGACAGACAGCTAAATTAATAAGTGAAGTGAAGAGGAGAGTTTATGGAAAAAAAAAAAAGTGAAGTAAGGAATGAATGAAAGAGAGGGTGTGTGGCGGTACAAACAGCTTCCACTCAAAGGGTGGTTAATGATTCATTAGTCCAAACGGACAGACAGCATTTAGTAGCTTAATGCTAATCTCCACTCAGCATCCCGTAGACACGCAAATGCTAATTTAGCAGCTCCGTTAAGTCGTCATTCATTCATTCATTCATTCATTCACTCACTCTCTCATTAACTCATTTTCAGAAAAAATGGCAGTGCAAATATCTTGAAAATGTAATTTGTCATTCCAGATTACTACAGTGAAATCAATTAAATTAAATGAGGTCTTTAATGATTAAGATTTAGTTAAGGAGGCTTAGAATATGTGTCATTTTGGGTGAGTGAGAAAGTCAGAGAGACAATGAGAGAGAGAGCACAAGATGGGAGAGAGAGAAAAAGAGAACGAAAACACATTTGTGATCCAGAAGAGGCAAGGTGAGAGGAAGGTCCTTTAGACTTCCTCCAGGGCTGCTCTACCTATCCTGATCTAACTCCTATATCTCTCAAAGATATCAAACACCAAGGTTAGATAGATGTCTTTCTCTAAAGACAAAGGATCAACCTGGCTAGACTGCGGTGTGGCTACTGGCTAGTCAAATCACAGCAACGGATGCTCAAAGGGGTCCTTGAGTACTCAACCACATCAAAACGACAACGGACCTAACGTGTCGTGGATCGCTGCATCGTCATGGCAACAACAGAAAGCAGCTTGAAGCGTGGAAATGTCAATGGCTCTTACTTAAATGCTGAGAGGTGCCCTAGGCTTACAGAAAGCCGTTTGAAGCGAGGGTTGGGGTCAATGCCATTTCATTTCAGTCAATTCTGGAAGTGATAGGACATGTCAATTCAAGGACAAATCTGCATTAAAAATTGTGTTTTAACACTCTTGAATCTTGAATTTAGAATTTTTTTCTGAAATGATTGAAGTGAAATGGGATTGATRCTAACAGGACAGCTCTAGGGAGATACCTTATCCCTACCCCTAACCTCTGACCCCTCACCCTGAGGGCACACAGGTCACAATTCCATCTATTAAACCAACCAACCAGGAGGAGCCCAACTCGATCCATTGACTTAAAGATGTGGTCTTTTATTAGGATCCCCATTAGCTGTTCCTAAAGCAGCAGCTACTCTTCCTGGGGTCCACACAAAACATGAAACATGACATAATACAGAACAGCAATAGACCAGAACAGCTCAAGGACAGAACTACATACATTTTGTACCGGATAGGMCTCAATATTTGGGTGATTATTGATCCCAGCAGTTGATATTCACCCAGCCTTCATTGCAGTTGCGGTTTCACCCCATGGTGAAAGGACAGATAGGTTTGTTTTTAAGGAGATCCTGGGGTTGTTGATAACTCATATAAAGTAGTCTAATGAGGGTTTTGAGAACAAGTCTTTCTGATCTAGTACCAAGTGTAATTTAGCTTGGTTCATCCCTGCTGAGGCAGACCCGGGATTCAAACCAGCGTCCCAAYCAACCCAACACACTACACGAAGCACCCAACACAATACCATTGACCCATATAGGCCAATGCATTTCTAGATCCAGGAAGACAATAGACTTCAGGTCTCTGGGGATTTTGATATCATACACTATATAAACAAGGAAGAGAGAGCAGCTATATTTGACCAACAGCATAACAGTAAGCTTGGTCTACACGGCTCCGACATGTAAATATCTAACTGAKAGTAATGGTCGTGGCTGCCCGCTGCACTGTTTATTTGAATCTATTTAAATGATGCCTTACATGTTGGAGTAGTATGTCAAAACAGCACCAAGGCCAATGTTGACCCTATCTGTTGAGTCTTCTATTCACATTCTGTATTTACTCCATACAGACGTAATGCATTTCAACGACAACGGTTGACAGCCATAGACCTCAAACACATTAAGGACTTAACTGCACGGCCAGGGAACAACAAAGATTTTTTGATGAAAAATCGACTTGGCATATTTCTTGGCGTATGAGAGGAAAACACAATCCAATTTCTGCATGGATTGGCAGAGAAAAATAAACTGTAAACGATGGCACATTACTCTAAAATAAATTAAGCTTTTGAACAAACAAATCACTTGCTGGATCAGTTATCATATTATCTCACTGTCAGATATTCAAACAAAACAAATATATTGCTAGCTGTCAGTTGAATATTCAAACAAACAAATCACAAATTCTAATCAATGGTTTTCACTCTTATCGTCTGACTGACGCCACAATATCCCATTATCATTGTAGAAAACTATGCATTATAACTCAATAAGGGGAGAGCTGTAAAGGAAGGATAAGGAGTGTATGCATGTGTTTGAGATAGACAGATAAAGCAGAAAGAGAGCAAGATAGAGATGGAGAGAGCAGGAGAGAGAGTGATGGAGAGAGTGATTCAGGAGAGAGAGAGCGATGAGAGAGAGAGCAGGAGAGAGAGTGATGGAGAGAGAGGAGCAGGAGAGAAAGGGCGATGGAGAAGAGAGAGCAGGAGAGAGTGTGAGAGAGAGGAGAAAGAGAGCAGGAAGAGAGTGATGGAGAGAGAGGAGAGAGCAGGAGAGAGAGATGATGGAGAGAGAGAGCAGGAGAGGAGAGAGCGTAGTGGAGAGAGAGAGAGGAGAGAGTGGTGGAGAGAGAGACGGGAGAGAGAGTGAATGAAGAAGAGCAGAGGAGAGAGAGAGAGAGAGAGAGAGAAGAGCAGGAGAGAGGGAGAGACAGGAGAGAGAGTGGTGCAGGAGAGAGAGAGAGTGATGAGAGAGAAGAGGAAGAGAGATGGAAAGAGAGAGGAGAGAGAGGTGAGCCGGAGAGAGAGCGAGCGAGAGAGAGAGTCTGTTCCACCATCAGGCCTCTGAATGATCTAGCCTACATCAAACTGTCATTGGACAGAGCCTCTGGCACAAACACATTTTCACACTTACTGTACAGTGTTCCATGTGCACCGTTTGTTCAACACCGCAAGGTAAAAAACTTAACGGGAGATAGAAGATCCTTTGTCATCGTTGGAACGTGTGGAAACAGAGATACTTGTACAGTAAAACAGTTGTAGTATATAATATAATGTTGGTGTGTGTAGTGTTTTGTCATCCCTGTTGTTGGGCTGTTCCCTTTCCCCCTTCGCTGACATCCTGAGGGAGCATACTGTAACAGTTACTCAGATGTGTTGTTCAGCATTCCTCATCTGTGTGTGTGACTGTGAACTGTGTCAGGTGATTTGAATGAGTAGTGTCACAGTGGATTTTGAATAATGGGCGCATGCAGAAATAGGCCAACAATAAACGTTTACAAAGCTTCGTCCTGCTCTGTACGGTCTCACCTCATCCGGTGAAGCATAATCATATACTTCATATAACCATGAAGCCATAATGTCTCCGCTAGGCCAGCTTTACCACAACCTCACGTCATGGTATATCTCCATAGACATTTACAGAGCATCACTGTTTGTTTCTTACATATTGACCCCTGAACCGCTACTGGAGAGATGGGCCCAATATTGTTGTTTGATTAAAACAGGGATAGTGCTGGGCTGGCACAAAACCCTGGACACCACATAGCTCTCCAGGAGCAGGACTGAAGCACACTAAAGGATGGATCTCTCTGAAACTAAGTTAGCACTTAGCAGGCATGATGATAACACTTGAACCTAACACTGGCACCATTTATACCATGGGTCAGGCTGCTGATCACTCAGCTCAGGCTGTCTGTCTGGGGGTTGGCCTGGCTTGGTTACATGGCTGCTCTCCATCTTTGAGTCAATCCATTTAGCTTTTAAATTCACCTCACTGGCTGTGGCACACACAGCGTTGGCACCATAGAGGGCAGCTTATGCTTTTGTTACATGTGGGTTCAATCAAGAATAAAGGATGTGTGAAGGAAGGAAAGGAGCAGGAACAAGGAGAGATAGAACAGGAGACGGAACAGGAGAGGAGAGGAGCAGAGCAGAACCGAAAGGAAGAGGACTAAAACAGGAGAGGAGCCAGACAGGAGAAGGGACAGGAAAAGAAAGGAACAGGAGCGGCTTAGGGAGCAGAACAGGGAGAGGAAGCTAGAAAGGAAGAGGATAAAAGGAAGACCAGGAGAGGGATTTGGATGCAGAAACAGGAGAGGACTAAAGCAGGAGAGGAACAGGAGAGGAGAGACAGAGCAGAAACAGAACAGGAGAGGATAAAACAGGAGAGGAGCAGAACAGGGAGAGGGACAGAAAAAGAGGACCAGGAGAGGATTTTAGGAGCAGAACAGGAGAGGACAGAACAGGAGTGGAAGGGAGGAGAGGACTAGAACCGGAGAGGCTAGAACAGGAGAGGTTTGTAGAACAGGCGGATAGAAACAAGCGAGGACTTAGAACAGGGAAGATGGGACAGGAGAGGAGAGGGCAGAACAAGGAGAGACTAGAACAAGAGAGGCCCAGAAAGAAGAGACAACAGGAGAGGAACAGACAAAGAGGACTAGAAAATGAGAGAGGACCAGAACAAGAGAGGACAGACAGGAGAGGAACAAAAAGAGAGGAACAGGAGAGGAGAGGAGCAGAACGAGAGGCTCAGAACAGGAGAGGACAGAAAGGAGAGGAACAGAACAAGAGAGGACTTAGAACAGGAGAGGAATTAGAACAGGGAGGATAGGAAGAGGAATGGAAAGGAGAAGCCTAGAACAGGAGAGGACAGAACAGGCAGAAGGACAGGAGAGGAGAAGGTAGAACAGTGAGAGGAACAAGTCGAGGACAGAACGGAGAGAAACAGGAGAGGACTAGAAACAGGAAAGGACTAGAACGGCGGGGAACAGGAGGAGAGGAGCAGAGCAGAACAGAACAGAGAGGACTAAACAGGAGCGAAGGAGAACAGGAGAGGTACAGAACAGGAGAGGAACAAGGAGAGGAAAGGAGCAGAAAGAGAGGACAGAACGGAGAGGAAAACGGAGAGGAGAGGAGCAGAGCAGAACAGAACAGAGAGGACTAAAACAGGAGAGGAGCAGAAACAGGAGAGGGACAGAAACAAGAGAGGAAAGAGAGGATTGAGGAGCAGAAAGGAGAGGACTGAAAGGAGAGGACTAAACAGGAGAGGACCAGAGAGGAGGGGGAGCAGAACAGGAGAGGAAGAACAGGAGAGGAAAGAGAGGAGAGTAGCAGAAGCAGAACAGACAGGAGACGGAGCAAAACAGGAGAGGACCAAACAGGAGAGCAGACAAGAACAGATGAGGACGAACAGAGCAGACGATAGGCAGCAGAACAGGAGAGAGCGCTACACAGAAACAGGAGCAAGGAGAAAACGGAGAGGATGACGGAAGCACGGAGAACAGGAGAGGGGCATGGGAACAGAAAAACAGAGAGGACATAGAAATAGATGCACAAGGACAGAGGGACAGACGATACAACGAGAGACAAAACGAGAGACATAAGACAGGAGACAGGGAGAGGACGAGGAGAGAACCAAAGCAGGAGCAGGACTAAGAACAGAGAAGGCAGACAGGAGAGGAACACGAAAAAGAAGGAACAGAACATAGGAGCGACTGAAAGAAGGACCAAGACGAAGGAGACGGACGACAGGAGAGGAACAGAAAGAGGGGAACAGGAGAGGAAGGAGCAGAACAGGAGAGGAAGAAAGGAGAGGAAGACCAGGGCACAGAAAGGAGAGGACTAAACAAGCGAAGGACTAGAACGAGAGGACAGAACAGGAAGGAACAGAGACTAGAAAGTGAGGAAGACAGAACAGAGAGGACCAAAACAGGTGAGGATAGAGAGGGACAGTAGAACGGAAGGCTAGAACAGAGAGAGGGCAAGAACACGGCAGAGACTACAAGAGAGGACTGATAACAGGAGAGGACAGAACGGAGAGGACTACGGAGAGGACCAGAACAAGAGATGAGACAGAACAGGAGAGAACGAACAAGGAAACAGGAGAGGAAGCTAGGAACAGGAGAAGGGCCAGAACAGGAGAGGACAGAACATGGATAGAGAAGGAGATTAGACGCTGAGAGGACGTAAGAACAGGAGGGACTAGGATAGCAGAGCAGACTATGAGAGACTAACGGATGAGCGAGAACAGGAGAGACCAGAAAACAGGATAGACTAGCACAGCTAACTGGAGTGATAGATGAGCAGCAGAACAGGAGACAGAGAGGACTAGAACAGGAGAGGACATAGCAACAGGAGAGGACTAGAAGATAGGAGAGGACTCAGAACACAGGATGAGGACCTAGAACAGAGAGGACCAGAACGAGGAGGAGGCACAGAAAGGAGAATAGAGACAGGAAGAGAACAGGAGGAGCTACACAGGAAACTAGAAAGAGAGACTAGGAGAACAGGAAGATAAACAGGAGAACTCAAACATGGAGAGACCAGAACAGGAGAGGAACGAACGGAGAGTAGAACCAGGAAAACAGGAGAGGATGAACTAGAGAGGAGCCAGGAACAGGAGAGGACTAAAAGGAGAGGACTAGACAAGGAGGAGAACTTCAGAAGAACCAGAAGGACCACTAAAGAATATAAAAGAGAGAGGAGAGAGACCTAGAACAGGAGAGTAGAACAGAGGAACAGGAGATGAATAAGAAGACCAGAACAGCGAGAGGACCAAAACAGTGAAGAGACTATGGAAAGGCGAGGACCTGAACAAGGAGGAGGACAGGACAGATAGACTAGAAAGAGAGGACTAGAACGATGAGGTACCAGAACAGGAGGAGAGAACAGAGGGATGAGGGACAGGCAGAAAAGAAGAGGAGAATAAACAGAGAGGACTTAGAACAGGACGACAAAGACTAGGACTAGGACAAGGGACCTAGAACAGGAGAGGACAGAACCAAGGACTAGAAAGGAGGACTGAGAACAGGAAGGAAGGAAGCGCAGAACAGCGAGAGGACTAGAGAACATGGAGAAGACGAACCAGGGAGTGAACTAGAATAAGGTAGAGCGACCAAAAAGAGCAGGACCAAACAACGAGGACGGGACCTAGAAGATTAGCGAGAGGAACAGAGAGAACTAGAATAAGGACGACGAGGACCAACAGCGAGACTAGGAGGAGAGACAAGAGGCTAGAAAAGGGACCAGAACGGGAGACCTACGAACAGGGAGGATAACAGAAGAGCATAAACAGGACGATGAAGAACAGGAGAGGACTAAAAGGGAGAGGACAACCAGGAAACGACAGAGAGAGGACTACAAAGGACAAGAACAGAGAGACCAGAACAGAGAGGGACTAGAACAAAGAGTACCAGAACAGGAGAGGACTAGAACAGGAGAAGAGACTCAGAACAGGACTGGACCAGAACAGGAGGATAATAGGAGCACCTGAACAGAAGGACCGACTAGGAGAGGACTACAGGGGACTGAACAGCTGAGCAGGAATAGGAGAGGACTAGGAAGTAAGAGAGGAACCAGAACAGGAAGAGTGACCAAACAGACTAGACGTAAGACTAGGATCAGGAGAAGGACTGGAGACAGAGAAGGAACAGGAGAGGACCTAGAATAAGAGACGACCAGAAAGCGAAGAGGACTTAGAACAGGAGAGGACTAGAACAGAGCGCACTAAGAAAGGATGTGGCCTGGCATTTAAACCCAGTCCATAGATACAGGGGACAACTCGTCGTGTCATGTCTCAAACTCGTC
>NW_019943554.1:135893-144655 GCF_002910315.2 Salvelinus sp. IW2-2015
TATGCTTTGTTTAGCATGTGGGTTCAATCAGAATAAAGGATGTGGTTGATCGATGAGAGAGAGAGAGCAGGAGAGAGAGAGAGAGGAGAGAGAGAAGAGAGAGAGAGAGAGAGAGAGAAGAGAGAGAGAGAGAGAGAGAGAGAGAGAGCAGAGAGAGAGAGAGAGCGAGAGAGCAGAAAGAGGAGAAGTGCCCTATGGTGTGGTCTGTGTGTGTGTATCTGTATGTGTGTGTGTGTGTTGTGTGTGTGTCTGTGTGCCTAGGTGTGTGCTTCGTGTGTGTGTGTGGTGTAGCAGTGGAAAAGACATAGTCCTAATTCAGAATTCCCCAGAGAGAAGCAGAGGATAAAAGGATAACCCAAGCAAAACAAAGCCTTTCACAAGTCATACAGCAGCTAAACCAGATATCAAGCGTTTATGCAGCGATGTTTTTATTTTCGATCCCCTTTAAACTCGATTCAGACTCATAAGTGCGTGTTATGCCTTCATCACAGAGGAAGGCCTGGCGATAGTAACAAAAACATATTTATTTTTGGTTCCAAAAACACAAACAATGTTCTAAAGAAAAAACGCACCCTGGAAACTCGGCGCCAGCCCTATACCCAAAAGAGCGCGTCTGGTTGGCAGGTGTCAACAAAATTTAACACACATGGTTTTCTCCCCCTTTCAAACTTATACTCTTTCTCTTTTATTTATTTTGTTTTTTTTTTTTTCCTTTTTTTTTTTTTTTTTTTTTTTTTTCTTCCCCTGTTTTTTCTTTTGGTTTTTTATAACCCCTTTTCCCTTTTCCCTTTCTTCCCTTTGAAAGCCTGTGAGAAACGTCAAAATACTTATTGTGAGGCGACTAGAAAACACTGCGTAGAGGAGCAGAAAGGAGAGAGGAGACCAGGAAAAACAGGAGAGGACTAAAACAGAGG
The DNA here is from genome assembly GCF_002910315.2 of Salvelinus sp. IW2-2015. NCBI lineage: Eukaryota > Metazoa > Chordata > Actinopteri > Salmoniformes > Salmonidae > Salvelinus > Salvelinus sp. IW2-2015. Next base: position 136,808 of record NW_019943554.1, read on the forward strand.
GAAAAAATAAAAATTAAGAGGACTAAAAACAAGGAGAGGACCAAACAGGAAAGGACAGGAGAGGAAGGATGAACAGAGAGAGGAACAAGCAGGAGAAGCAAAAGAAACAGGAAACGAGAAATCATGGAAGAAATCGAAGGGACGGTTATAAAATCACCCACATGAAATCACCCACATGAAATCACCCACATGAAATCACCCACATGAAATCACCCACATGAAATCCATTGGAAGACATACCAAGAGGTACTGCGTAACACGTCCTATTTTGAAAGTACAGGAGAGAAATTGTGACAAGTCATTGAGGAAATACCACAGCAGAGACAATTGGTGACACATGTCATTATGTTTCCAAATAACAGCAGATTGACTGATTGATTAAACTGTCAGAGCGTGGAGAGTGGAGAGCCTCGGGGACTGAGATGACACCTGCTTCAGTGTGGCCCTGTCTCTCTCAGTCTCTCTCTCTCTCTGTCTCTCTCTTTCTGTGTCTCTCTCTCTCTTTCTGTCTCTCTGTCTCTCTCTCTCTCTCTCTCTCGGTCTCTGTCTTTCTCTCTGTTTTTTCCTTCTTGTTTTACTTTTCTTGGTGGTTTTCCTTTTTCTATGCATGAAGGTACTGTCACTGTGGAGGAGTTTCTGGTCGCCGTAGGAGAGAAGGTAGGAGATGAAAATCTTCCTTATGCGTCGCGGATGAATAAAGCAGTGGTGGTTTTTCTTAAAGAAAAGCGTCTTGATTTTTAAAGGTATGTTTATTCAAGTTATGCCGCTTTTTTCTCTGAAAAGTGAAAAGGCGGAGGGAGGGGCGCAGGTGGTCCTCTTAACGCTTGGGCCCACTGATGTAGGGAGAGGTGGACTGACAGTGGTAGAGCAGTCACAAGAACCTGTTGTTGAGGAACAAGTTGTCTGTGTTGAGGGTACGGAGTTGCAACTTGTACCAGAGGGGAACATAGCGTCTGTTATGCAGCAGAAAAATATTATTGTAGGCAATAAGGACGGATCTGGGGAGCCATTTCCTCTGGTGAGGAGATGCCCAGTACGAGTGATGGGGTACAGGAGGGGGTTCATGTGGAGCTAGATGTGGAGCTAGTCTCAACGGTAGTGGAGGAGATGCCCACTACAAGTAATGGGGTACAGGAGGGGGTTCAGGTGGGGCTAGTCTCCCAGGTAATGGAGGAGATGCCCAGTACAAGTAATGGGGTACAGGAGGGGGTTCAGGTGGGGCTAGTCTCTCAGGTAATGGAGGAGATGCTGGGTGCAAGTGGGGAGTGTTGAGAGTGATGTGGCTGAGGGGATTCAGAGGTCTGTGTTTCCTCAGTTGAGGAGGATCAGGACAAGTATATGGACATCTCWKTTGATATGATAGCAGCTGGTCGACGACTCAATTTACAATCTAGAGGAGATAAATGGGTTCCTGGATCAGACTTTTGGGAAATCTGTCAATTCGGCAGATTTTTTTGATGTTGATAAGTTTGTGAGGTCAGCTGTGATGTTACAGAAGACGGTGGGGTTAGACCAGCTGAGTGAGAAGAAGCGTTTTCGCTTGAGGAAATGTGTTAGTGCTGTCATGGCAGCAAAAGGTAGTGGGAAACATGGTAAGGTTAAGAGAAAATTAAAACAATGATGATGATCATGCCTCATAGGGTGTTTTTTTCTCTTAATCTGGTTTCTCTGTGGTTTCTTCTGCTTTTCCTTTCTCTTTTCTATATGGAGTTACTACTAATATTAATGGGGGAAGGGACAGGAATAAGAGGGCCTGGGTATTAGAAGTAATAAAACAGAAAAGGCTTAATGTAGTTTTTCTACAGGAGATACATAGTGATTAGGCTAATGAGGTTGACTGGGGTATGTGGTGGGAGGGGCAGCATATACTCAGTCATGGTACTAATTTCAGTGCTGGGTGGCAATTTTGTTTTCCTCAGGCTTAGGGGTGACTGTGGTATCTACAACAGAGCTTGACAAGGGTTGGGTTTTATTGGTCAAGGCAGATGTTATGTTTATTTGTATTTTGGGGGGGAATGTTCGTGCTCCTAATGTATGCAATGTATTGCTGTATTTGATCAAATGAAGGAAACCTTAAGACAGTGTGACCAAGAGGGGTGTATGGTTTTAGGGGGGGACTGGAACTGTACAGTGGATTTTACTGTTGACCGCACCGCTGAAGAACCTCACCTGCGGTCAGCTACTTGCCTGTCTGGTCTATTAACTGAGTTTGAGCTTTCTGATGTGTGGAGAGTAAGGAATACAAAAGTTAGGCAGTACACATGGTTAAAAGTTAATGAAGGTCGCGTCAGTGCAGCAAGGTTAGACAGGTTGTATGTATCTGATCAATACTGTAGTAGGGTTAGAAAGTTAGACAGGTTGTATGTATCTGATCACTACTGTAGTAGGGTTGGAAGGTTAGACAGGTTGTATGTATCTGATCACTACTGTAGTAGGGTTGGAAGGTGTGACATTACTCCTGTGGGTTTCTCTGATCACCATATTGTTACTGTTGATATTCACTTGTCCACGAAGGTCATCACCTTACTGGTATTTTAATGTAAAAGTGTTACATGATGTCATGTTTTGTGAAAGGTTTTTATTGTTTTGGGAAAAATGGAGGGTTACAAAATATAATTTTGAGTCCTTGAGACAATGGTGGGAGGTTGGGAAGGTCCAAATACGATTGTTTTGTCAACAGTATACTGCTCTGTCTCGAATTGAAGTTAAAGAGACTATCAGGGCCCTTGAACAGGAAATCAAATCTATTGATTTGAAGTTGCTCACTCAGAAGGACCGTGGACTAGTCATGAATTGACAGGACAAGAGACATGAACTGAGGTCGTTTCTACATGAAAGTGTGAAGGGTGCCAAGATTAGGTCTCGTTTTGCTACCCTCAAGGATATGGATGCTCTTAATGTTTTTTTTAACCTAGGACAGTCAACATTACAACGCAAACAGATGGTCTGCCTTCGTCTCCCTGATGGGAAGGTGACCACGGACAACAGTGAAATGCGCCAATATGCCGTGGATTTCTACTCTGCCCTCTATAAGGRYGAGGATTGTGATTCTCTGTYTGCTGAACAGTTGTTACATGGACTTCCTCAATTGGGRCCTGAGCAGAAGTTGCTTTGGACTCTGACATTACTCTGCAGGAGCTGTCCACAGCAGTTATGCAGCTCTCATCAGGACGAGCCCCTGGCATCGATGGTTTACCATCTGAGTTCTATAAGCACTTTGGGGGACTATTGGGGGGTTCTCTTCCTGTATCCTGTCAACGTGGTGTGCTTTCATTGTTGCCAAAAAAGGGGATTTGGCAACCTGCTGCATTGCTGTGTGCAGAATATAAAATTGTATCTAAATGTCTCTCAAACAGGTTGAAAGAGTATCTGGGGCCGTTGGTCCACAAGGACCAGTCTTACWGTGMACCTGGCCGCTCTATTGTTGATAACTTGTTTRTGATAAGAGATGTTTTACACATTTGTAAACTGTCTGAATGTGGGTTTACTTTCTTCGGATCAGGAGAAGACTTTTGACCGTGGGGACCACCAGWKCTTGTTCAAAACAATGAAAGCCTTTGGGTTTGGGGATATTTTMGGGGGTTTTGGGTGAGTTTACTGTATGCTGGGGCCTCATGTATGGTGAAGGTGGGGGGTGGTTTGAGTTGCCTCATCCCCGTCCAAAATTTCAGGGCAGTTATATTGTCTGGCAATTGAACCAATGCTTTGTTTTTTAAGCGCAAGGCTTACTGGTTTCTCTGTGCCAGGGGTAATGAAGGGTCCCACGATAACACTGTCTGCATATGCAGACGACATGACAGTTTTTATTACAGGGGGTGAGGATGTTAAGGTTCTCTCAAACGCTTTAAAGGTGTACATTTACATTTACATTTAAGTCAGGGGGCCTCCTCAGCTAGAGTCAATTGGGAAAAGAACGAATCGCTGTTGGCAGGTCAGCTTCAGACGGGGTCCGCTCCACGGTTACCAGGGGGGCTTCAGTGGGGCAGAGATGGGATYAAGACTTTGGGGGGTTTTCTAGGCTCCGATGTCTTTCAGAAATAGAACTGGGAGGGWGTAGTGGAGAAAGAGTGTGCCAGATTGTCAAGGTGGAAATGGGTGCTACCCCAGCTGTCTTATAGGGGAAGGGTACTGGTAGCCAATAATCTAGCTGCCTCTCCACTGTGGCACAGACTAATGATTTTACAGTCACCAGGGGTCTGATACAAGAGCTTCAGAGGACCCTTGTCAATTTCTTCTGGTCTGGACAACATTGGATTAAAGCTGTGGCCCTGTACCCTACTGTGCAAGGCCTGGTGGACATTTCCAGGATCATGGCTTTCCAGCTTCAAGCAGCCCAAAGACTGTTGTACTGTGGGTCAACACAGCCTATACATTGTTGATGAGAGAGGGCTGTTTGGGCTTAGACAAGCATATTGTCCTCTTAAAGCTGGAGGGGGGTGATTTGTCTGGCTTGACTCCATTCTATGAGTCTGTTAAACAGGCTTGGAGAGTTTTTGTCAAGTCCCATAAGGCCGGCACGCCACCAGGGATGTGACTTTATGAAGAGCCTCTTTTTTACAACACTGCCATCATCTGATGCGGAGTAGGAGCAGATCGTTGGAGGAGCTGGGAGAAAGAGCGGGGATCCGATCATCTCACCTACTGAGGAAGGTCGTAGCTGAGGTCTGTGATTCCTTGCCAGTACTTCATCGGCAGTATGTGACTGGCACTTCCAATTCTGATCGGTGGACGGAGGGTCTGGATTATTTGTTCCCTGCACTGATTGTTAGTGCTGCGGCGGGGTCATTCGAGGAGGATGTGGGGATGCTGCTTTCCTTCCATACCCCGGAGCTGGGGGGGTTCAAGGAGGTGGGAAAGAAGGACATGTACAGATTATGAGTAAAAGTGTCCCGTGCTTCTTCCCTGGAAAGGGTAAAATTGACGAAGGTGGGTGTGTTTGGTCCAGGTGCATCCCCAAAAGGCTGTTGGCAGTCTTTATATAAACTGCCTATTGAAAAGAYGACAGATGACCTGCAATGGAGGATAATACATGGAGCCATAGCCACCAATATGCATCTGGTACACCTGGATCCTACTGTTGGGGAAGGGTGCCCATTCAGAGTCTGAAACTCTGGCACATCTGCTCTTACAGTGTCCTGGGTTGGTCGGGATGATTGACCTGATCACTAGCTGGTTCTCAGCTCTGGGAGAGGTTTTCTCTTCCTAACAGTTTTATTTGGGCAAAAATACAAGTTTAGTCGAAGGTGTGTAGTTATTTTGCATAATTMTGTGTCAGGGGCAGCTAAATTAGCAATATGGAAGACCCGAAAGAACAGTATTCGGAGAGAGGGGTCTGTGGATGTGGTGGGAATGCTGGAAGGGATGTTGGCAGTGAGACTGAGAGTTGAGTTTGCCTATTACAAAATGGTTAACAACATTGATCTGTTTATGAGTATATGGGGTATTCAGAGAGGCGGTTGTGTTTAGTTACTGTGGAGGAGGATTTTGCGTGTTGTGTTTTTAATTGATGTGTAACTATGGTTTGTTGAGTGTTTATTGTGTTGTGGGTTCCAGACCCAATAAAGGTTATTTAAAATCTCTCTCTCTCTCTCTCTCTCTCTCTCTCTCTCTCTCTCTCTCTCTCTCTCTCTCTCTCTTCTCTCTCTCTCTCTCTCTCTTCCTCTCTCTCTCTCTCCTCTCTCCCTCCTCCTCCCTCTCTCTCTCTCTTCTCTCTTCTCTCTCTCTCAATTCAATTCAATTCAAGTGGCTTTATTGGCATGGGAAACATATGTTAACATTGCCGAAGCAAGTGAAGTAGATAATATACAAAAGTGAAATAACAATAAAAATGAACATTAAACATTACGCTCACAGAAGTACCAAAATAATAAAGACATAAAAATATCTTATTATGTATACAGTGGCTTGCGAAAGTATTTACCCCCCATTGGCATTTTTCCTATTTTGTTGCCTTACAACCTGAAATTAAACTAGATTTTTGGGGGGTTTGTATCATTTGATTTACACAACATGCCTACCACTTTAAAGATGCAAAATATTTTTTATTGTGAAACAAGCAAGAAACAAGACCAAAAAACTGAAAACTTAACTATTCACCCCCCCTCAAAGTCAATACTTTGTAGAGCCACCTTTTGCAGTGATTACAGCTGCAAGTCTCTTGGGGTATGTCTCTATAAGCTTGGCACCTCTAGCCAATAAGACAAAACTGCTCCAGCTCCTTCAAGTTGGATGGGTTCCACTGGTGTACAGCAATCTTTAAGTCATACCACAGATTCTCAATTGGATTGAGGTCTGGGCTTTGACTAGGCCATTCCAAGACATTTAAATGTTTCCCCATAAACCACTCGAGTGTTGCTTTAGCAGAATGCTTAGGATCATTGTCCCAGTCTCAAATCTCTGGAAGACTGAAACAGGTTTCCCTCAAGAATTTCCCTGTATTTAGCACCATCAATCATTCCTTCAATTCTGACCAGTTTCCCAGTCCTTGCCGATGAAAAACATCCCCACAGCATGATGCTGCCACCACCATCCTTCACTGTGGGGATGGTGTTCTCGGGGTGATAAGAGGTGATGAGTTTGCGCCAGACATAGCGTTTATCTTGATGGCCAAAAAGCTCAATTTCAGGCTCATCTGACCAGTACCTTATTCCATATGTTTGGGGAGTCTCCCACATGCCTTTTGGTGAACACTTTAAGCAATGGCTTTTTTCTGGCCACTCTTCTGTAAAGCCCAGCTCTGTGGAGTGTAAGGCTTAAAGTGGTCCTATGGACAGATAGTCCAATCTCCGCTGTGGAGCTTTGCAGCTCCTTCAGGGTTATCTATGGTCTCTTTGTTGCCTCTCTTTGTTGCCTCTCTGAGTTTTGGTAGGTATTATAAAAATAAAAAAACGGAAAAGTGTGCGTGCATATGTATTCATCCCCTTTGCTATGAAGCCCCTAAATAAGACCTGGTGCAACCAATTACCTTCTATGCACAAAACAATCTTTGTCCCTCCCCCAAAATGTAACTGTCATGTCATGTACATGTCATGTATTGTTAGAGGCTGAGAGCTTAAAGTGGAGTGTCCCTAGAGGAACCTTCCACTCTTCTCCCCTCCCTCACCCTCCCTCACCCTCCCTCACCGTCCCTCACAGCACACGTTTGTTTTACTATCCTTTTGGAGACCAAACAATTGATTCCCATTTCAAATCCTATTTCTCTAACTCTAACACTAACACTAACACTAACCCTAACCCTAACCCTAACCCTAACCCTAACCCTAACCTTAACCCTAACCTCAAACCCTAACTCTAACCGCTAACCTTCACCCTAATTGTAACCAGGGCCCTAAATGAAAAATGTTTATTGGTAGCAATGGATTGAGATACAGCCTATATGTCACGTGTGCTCCCTCTCCGGGCTCTATGTCACCAGGCTGCTCGTTATGGCGCACACCTGTCACCATCGTTACACGCACCTGCGCATCATCACTCACCTGGACTCCATCACTTCCTTGATTACCTGCCCTATATATGTCACTCCCTTTGGTTCCTTCCCCAGGCGTCATTGTTTCTGTTTCCTGTCTGTGCGCTGTTCGTATTATGTTTACTTATTCAAATCAAATCAAATATATTTATATAGCCCTTCTTACATCAGCTGATATCTCAAAGTGCTGTACAGAAACCCAGCCTAAAACCCCAACAGCAAGCAATGGCTAGGAAAAACTAGAAAGCGCAAAAACCTAGGAAGAAACCTAGAGAGAGGAAACCAGGCTATGAGGGGTGTGCAGTCTTCTCGGCTGTGCCGGGTGGAGATTATAACAGAAGCATGGCCAAGATGTTTCAAATGTTCATAAATGACCAGCATGG
>NW_019943554.1:144680-151678 GCF_002910315.2 Salvelinus sp. IW2-2015
TCCATAGAAAGGCCAAAACCTAGGAAGAAAACCTAGAGAGGAACCAGGCTATGAGGGGTGGCCAGTCCTCTTCTGGCCTGTGCCGGGTGGAGATTATAACAGAACATGGCCAAGATGTTCAAATGTTCATAAATGACCAGCATGGTCAAATAATAATAATCACAGTAGTTGTCGAGGGGTGCAGCAAGTCAGCACCTCAGGAGTAAATGTCAGGTGGCTTTTCATAGCCGATCATAAGAGTATCTCTACCGCTCCTGCGGTCTCTAGAGAGTTGAAAACAGCAGGTCTGGGACAGGTAGCATGTCCGGTGAACCAGGTCAGGGTTCCATAGCTGCAGGCAGAACAGTTGAAACTTTATTAAAACACTCAGTCCCTGAACTTGCTTCCTGACCCCCAGCGTGCATCGTTACACTATATTAGGCCTTCATGAATTCTAGCTACTTGTGCCCTAGCAACTAATATGTAATACTGTGAAGACATTTGTTTATTATAAAAGCTCAAATGTTGATATGAATACATGTCATTGAAATTACAAAGTCATTTGTGGAATATTTGTGTCTACATTGGTGTAAAATCACTATTTTCCTATTGAGATGCATTTATATAGAAAAATTGTACACTTCTCTTTTAAAAAGTTTGCTATGAAAGATAGCTCTTGAAAGAGCTATCCCTTTTCCTTTCTTGCTTTGCCCCCAAATGTTTGAATATACTGTACAGTTACCAGGTTGTTAGCTAGCTAATCAATGATGTAACATGACTGAATAAAGTGTAAACAAATTGTTTTTATAACGACTCGCGACATGGTATATGAATTATAAAATGCATCCCGGCGATCTGCTATAGGAGATAAAAATGTTGACCGGTAATATGGGTCAGATCTTGACCTGTGTGGCTAGAAGCAAACTGTTTTTGCTGTAGTAATGGTTAATCCATAACGCTATCAAAATCTGTACCGCTTTTTTTCTCTAGGGCACTCTTAACAACGGTAAGTGCAGCCTATCAACACAGCAACTATTTCCTAGTCGCGCAGGCTCCAAAATAAAACTCCTGGTCGCATAGCAAAATATACAAACATTTATTAAAACTGGTTGCACTTTAGAGCCCTGATGAACCCCTAACCCAAACCTAACCCTAAGCCTAAGCCTAAACCTGACCCCTAACCCTAACCCTAAACCTGACCCCTAACCCTAAACCTGACCCTAAGCCTAAACCTGACCCCTAAGCCTAAACCTGACCCCTAACCCTAAAACCTACCCTAAGCCTAAACCTGACCCCTAACCCTAAACCTGATCCCTAAGCCTAAACCTGACCCCTAAGCCTAAACCTGACCCCTAACCCTAAACCTGACCCCTAAGCCTAAACCCTGACCCAAACCCTAACCTGACCCCTAACCCTGACCCCTAAGCCTAAAAATAAAAAATATTCATTGTGGGAACTGGCAAAATGTCGCCACTTGTCAGATTGTTCCTTGCTTACTATCCTTGTGAGGACTTCTGATCTCCACAAGGATAGTAAAACCAAACACAGACACAGGAATGCTTGCATCCACACACACAGGAACTCTTGCATTCACACCCACATAAGCCACGCACGCACGCACGCACGCACGCACGCACCGCACTCACACACACACACACACACACACACACACACACACACACACACACACACACACACCACACACACACACACACACACACACACACCCACACACACACACACACACACACACACACACCACACACACACACACACACACCACACACACCACACCACACAGAGAGAGATCAAATACCCTGGAGTGGAGCGCAAACATCAGATGAGACGAATAACAAAAGCAGCATCAATCAAATCTGAAGAGGGAATAAGAATGACTGCACCTGGCATTTCAAGGTGCATATTATTGTATGGCTACCATGGCAACTAGACAGAATGGATGTCAATATAGTGAGGTCCATCAAACACACCAGTTTTATACACACACACACATATACACACACACATATACACACAACCACCAATCAAGAAGCGCTCTCCACCGATGGTAGAAGACTTCATTTCTACCCTTCACAGAAGCACCGGTTGCTTGTTGGCACTGAAGAATGTGTGTGTGTGTTGTGTGTGTCACACATCAGTATGTAAACTCTGTAGTCAAATGTGCTGTGTGCTGATAAACGACAGCAATAGGCTGTTCTCGAAGTTGGAAACAGAAAGGAAAACACTGCACATTGCTGCTCATGCTCCCAGGTGATGTTTATTTATAACGTGTCGACCCTTAGGTCTTCATCAGGCATCCATATCCCAGGTGGGGTGGAAGGTCATATATATAGGGCAGTACTCAGTGACATCACTTCCTGAAACAGGAGGTAAAAAATGTTTCACATAGTTTCACAATATTAACATTCAATGTTGTCACGTTCGTGCGTAGTGAGGAGACCAAAGAGCAGCGTGATGTGAATACATCTTCTTTAATTATAACGAAGAAATAATAACCAAACTAATACAAAATAACAAAAACGAACATGAAGCTAAATATAACGATTGCAGACATGCAACATCACAGAACAATCACCCACAAACCAAACTGGAAAATGGCAACCTAAATAGGATCCCCAATCAGAGACAACGATAAACAGCTGCCTCTGATTGGGAACCAATCTAGGCCACCATAGACATACATAAATGCCTAGACTACATACAATATTCAAATAGGACAGGAACGATATGTAAACTAGAAGCCGTGGCATACTGAGGTGTGTGTTTATCCTCTGTTACACAATATCGGTGATGATTGATGACTCTTAACTTTTGGCCTGGTGTTGTGTGTGTGTGCATTTGTGCAATTGCGTTTGTGCATGTGATTCTGCGGTGTGTGGATTAGGTCTGGTTGGGTTGACAGGGCTCTACAGTGACACCAAATATTCACACATGCACCTAAATTTTTTGCTGTGCACCTGAAATTTTAATTTAGAATTAGAAAAATAAAGAATTCTAGCTTTATTACCTCAAAATTATTTCATGTGCTCCTAAATGTATTTGTGTGCACCTACATTTTTTCACTTGCACCTACATTTTTCCACTTACTTCCTTGTAAAAAAAGGTAACGTACAGTAGAGTCCAGGTTGAGGGACACATGGGACATAAAAACAAGAAAGATAGTGACTTGGAGAACTATGACCACCGGAGTTTTCATACCAGCAGTCTGTTTAACAAGACAATATGGCAGAGAGACACAGAAGCGGGATGCTGGACACACACACACAGCATGCCACACACTCTCTCTCTCACACACACACTCTCTCTCACACACCACCACACACACACGTCACTTTAACTATACATTCATGTAAATACTACCTCAATTGGCACGACCAACCAGTGCTCCCGCACATTGGCTAACCGGGCATCTGCATTGTGTCCCGCCACCCACCACCCGCCAACCCCTCTTTTACGCTACTGCTACTCTCTGTTATCATTATATGCATAGTCACTTTAACCCTACCCACATGTACATACTACCTCAATAAGCCTGACTAACCGGTGTCTGTATATAGCCTTGCTACTGTTATTTCAAATGTCTTTTTACTGTTGTTTTATTTCTTTACTTACCTACCTCACACACACACACACACACACACACACACACACACACACACACACCACACACCACACATCACACACACACACACACACACACACACACACACACACACACACCACACACACACACACCGTTTTCTTTCACACTGTTGGTTAGAGCCTGTAAGTAAGCATTCACTGTAATTGTATTCGGCGCACTGACAAATAAACTTTGATTTGATTTGATGCACACACTCTCTCAACACACACACAGACACGTATACACACACTCTCTCACACACACGCGCAAGTTTCACATGAATCTGTGCTGACGCAGCTCTGCAGAGTGTCACTACAAATCTGAGTTAACCCTAACCTTAACATCACTTTCACCCTAATGCGAACCCTAACCTTAAATAAGACCAAAAAGCTCAATTTGTTTTGATGAATTTTTCAATATAGCAATTTGACTTTGCAAGCTGGCCGATCTAAGGGGAAATCGCTCAGTTCTGCCTCCAGGACAATAAACGTAATCTGCCACACACACACACCACACAACAGGCACGCGCAGCGACGTGACTCAGTGCAAGATCTCTCTCACTGAGCTGTTGAAGGATTGACACATTCTTTTGTTTTCAACATAACAATGAATAGTTCTGTCCAGATGTCTCAATCCCATTCAGCCACCTAACAAACCCCTGGACAACCACCACCAGCGGAAAACATAAAAACCCTTTAGTTTGCCCTGCCGAGACCAGTGTTTCTCCTATATTCACTATAGCAGCGTTTTGTGAAGTTTTGTCAGTCATATAGCGCAAAAGAACACGCATATATCCACGGCGAAATGTGTAGAATTGCAGAAAATTTGCTATAAAAGTGCGTGCGTGTGTGTTGTGTCTTAAGAGTAGAGGCCGATCTGTCCACTGGTTCTCTGCTCCTGATGAATCTAAGGAATGCTTTAGCTCTGCAGGCCATCAAGCTGTGTCCACACACACACACACCCACACACGCACACACACAGTGGACATGTGTAATGATGTGGACTTCTTTTAGTGCAACAGCGTTGTAACGGTACCCATTTATTAACGGTATAACAACCAAAATACAGATCACGGCCATAAAGCACACATAACTTGCAAATACAGGAATTGTAACAGTACATTACCCGAGACATCTATGTTAAGGCACATTGTACAGTACACTTACCCTGCAGATAACTCTAATTGTAGGCATCATGTTAACGTAATTACCTGCAGATACCTATGTTAAGGCACATTGTAAACAGTACATACCCTCGCAGATACACTATGGTTAAGAACCATTGTTAACAGTACCATTACCCTGCAGATACTCTATGTTAAGGCACATTAAACAGTACATTACCCCGCAGATACACTATGTTAAGGCACATTGTAACAGTACATTACCCTGCAGCTACATATGTTAAGGCAACAATAATCACAGTAGTTGTCGAGGGTGCAGCAAGTCAGCACCTCAGGAGTAAATGTCAGTTGGCTTTTCATAGCCGATCATTAAGAGTATCTCTACCGCTCCTGCGGTCTCTAGAGAGTTGAAAACAGCAGGTCTGGGACAGGTAGCATGTCCGGTGAACAGGTCAGGGTTCCATAGCTGCAGGCAGAACAGTTGAAACTTTATTAAAARACTCAGTCCCTGAACTTGCTTCCTGACCCCCCAGCGTGCATCGTTACACTATATTAGGCCTTCATGAATTCTAGCTACTTTGTGCCCTAGCAACTAATATGTAATACTGTGAAGACATTTGTTTATTATAAAAGCTCAAATGTTGATATGAATACATGTKATTGAAATTACAAAGTCATTTGTGGAATATTTGGTTTCTACATTGTGTAAAATCACTATTTTCCTATTGAGATGCATTATATAGAAAATTGTACACTGTCTCTTTAAAAAGTTTGCTATGAAAGATAGCTCTTGAAGAAGCTATCCCTTTTCCTTTCTTGCTTTGCCCCCAAATGTTTGAATATACTGGTACAGTTACCAGGTTGTTAGCTAGCTAATCAATGATGTAACATGACTGAATAAAGTGTAAACAAATTGTTTTATAACGACTCGCGACATGGTATATGAATTATAAAATGCAGTCCCGGCGATCTGCTATAGGAAGATAAAAATGTTGACCGGTAATATGGGTCAGATCTTGACCTGGTTGGGCTAGAAGCAAACTGTTTTTGCTGTAGTAATGGTTAATCCATAACGCTATCAAATCTGTACTCGCTTTTTTCTCTAGGGCACTCTGTAACAACGGTAAGTGCAGCCTTATCATCACAGCAACTATTTCCTGAGAGATTTTTTTCCTAGTCGCGCAGTGCTCCCAAAATAAAACTCCTGGTCGCATAGCAAAATATACAAACATTTTATAAAAACTGGTTGCACTTTAGAGCCCTGATTGAACCCCTAACCCTAAACCTAACCCCTAAGCCTAAGCCTAAACCTGACCCCTAACCCTAACCCTAAACCTGACCCTAAGCCTAAACCTGACCCCTAACCCTAAACCTGACCCTAAGCCTAAACCTGACCCTAACCCTAAACCTGATCCCTAAGCCTAAACCTGACCCCTAAGCCTAAACCTGACCCCTAACCCTAAACCTGACCCCTAAGCCTAAACCTGACCCCAAACCCTAAACCTGAACCCTAACCCTAACCTGACCCCTAAGCCTAAAAATAAAAAATTCATTGTGGAACTGGCAAAATGTCGCCACTTGTCAGATTGTTCCTTGCTTTACTATCCTGTGAGGACTTCTGATCTCCACAAGGATAGTAAACACAGACACAGGAATGCTTGCATCCACACACACAGGAACTCTTGCATTCACACCCACATAAGCACGCACGCACGCACGCACGCACGCACGCACTCCACACACACACACACACACACACACACACAACAACACACACACACACACAACACACACCACACACACACACACACACACACACACACACACACACACACACACAGAGAGAGAGATCAAATACCCTGGAGTGGAGCGCAAACATCAGATGAGACGAATAAACAAAGCAGCTCATCAAATCTGAAGAGGGAATAAGAATGACTGCACCTGGCATTTCAAGGTGCATATATTGTATGGCTACCATGGCAACTAGACAGAATGGATGTCATATAGTGAGGTCCATCAAACACACCAGTTTATACACACACACACATATACACACACACATATACACACAATCCACCAATCAAGAAGCGCTCCACCGATGGTAGAAGACTTCATTTCACCTTCACAGAAGCACCGGTTGCTTGTTGGGCACTGAAGGAATGTGTGTGTGTGTTTGTGTGTCACACACAGTATGTAAACTCTGTAGTCAAATGTGCTGTGTGCTGATAACGACAGCAATAGGCTGTTCTCGAGTTG